>NC_066639.1:10508713-10754795 GCF_025201925.1 Gopherus flavomarginatus
CCCCTGGGGGCCGATACACATACAGGGCCCTGCCCCACCGACCCATCCGCCAGCGCTAGGGGTGGGGTCACATAGGCAGCTGCCCTCCGTGGCCAGCAGGGGTCACTGCAGCAGCGCTGGGGGGGGGGGATATATGGCAGACATTGCTGCGCCTGGCCAGCAGGGGTCACTGCTGCTACAAGGTGGCACCTACAGGGCACTCCCGCTCCTGGCCAGCAGGGGTCACTATCTCAGTGTTGTGGGGGACACACATAGGGCTCTGCCCCAGCTGGTCACCAGGGGGCAGTGCCCCCCAGGAGCGATATTCCCCATGCACTTGCCCCACCTGGCCGAGCAGGGTGTGCTGCACCCGGAACCCCCACCCACCTAACCCCGTGCGTGGGCGTGGGCCGGGTGTCACGCGGCGCTAAGGAAGGGGCCAAGGCTGATTTTCCTGACATTTCTGCTACAGGAAGCGCCGAGTTGCAGCCCTCGCCCCACCGAGCGCCTGCCCGGAGCCGAAGCAGCGTCCCCCGGAGAGCAGAGACCCCAGGCCCGGCTCTGGGGAGGGGCCGCGGGGAGCAGAGAAAGCGCCGCTCACCGCAGTGGGGAGACTCCCAATGCAGCGGGGAGAGAGACCAGCCCCCGCTGGGACCTCGCCCCCCCCAGCCAGGCCGGGCCCCCAGCAATTCGGGGGGGAGGCCGGGCGCAGCCGGGGGACCTTGGGCTCTGGGCTCAGCAGCCGCTTGAGCGGCGAGGAGGGGCCAGGACCCCCCTTGCCGCCCCAGGGGGGGCAGATCTGGGGCAGTCTCGGGCGTGGCTGGCTCAGCCCCCGGGGGCTCGCCCACTTGGCCGTGCCCAGGAGCACGTCACGCCCAGGGGTGCGCCCGGGACGCAGGCACCGGGGGAACGACGGGGCCGGGGGCTGGGAGAGACGGGGGCCGAGGCCGACGGGGGCCGGAGACGACAGGGCCGGGGGCCGGGGGCCGGGGGCCAGGAGCGGATCCCGTCCCGCTTCCCGCCTGCGAGGTCACCGTCCGTCCCTGCAGCTCTGCTCCTGTCCCGCCGTCCAGCCAGCCCTCAACCCCCCCTTCGCCCCCCGTATGGCCCCCTCCCCATCCATCTCCCTCACATCCCGCTGGCCGTGCAGCTCCGAGCACGAGGGGGCGAGGACAGGGCCCGATTAACCTTTTGCGGGCCCGGCACCAGACGTATTGGTGGGGAATGGGGCATGGTGGGAGGGGTCGATCCCCAGAGCGGGGGGACGCGGGGGGTGGCACAGCCTCGGTCCGGGCAGCCCCACACGAGGGCACCTCTCATAATCCCGCAGCCACCAGCCACACACTACACTGCCAGCGAGCTCTGCCACACACCCCCCAGCCCCCCCAACTGCCCAGCACCCCAATGTCATGAGGGGACCCAGCACCCCAACATGACGAGCGCTGGGCACTGTTTGAAATCTCTGCCACTGTTATTTGTCAATAAATGGACGCGGAGGCTCCAGCCGCGCGGGGGGGAGCCCAGGCCACTGGCCGCATGGCGGTGGGACAACCCCCTGCAGCCTCCCCCCTCCCTTCCCGGGACAGGGACTCGACCCTGACACAGTGGGGGGGGGGGTCCAGGTGGGGGTAAGAGGGTTTGGGGTGGAGCAGTCGGGGGGGCTGGTGGCTCAGCTGGGGATCTGGACGCACAGGGGCTCGTTGGGGGGTGGATGGGGCAGTGGGGTGTCTGGGTGGGGGGAGCTCAGTACAGGGGTGTCTGGGTGTGGGGAGCTCAGCGGGGGGAGAGGAGGAGGGTGGGAGGGCGCTGAGGATGGGGGGAGGATGGGGCAGAGCAGGGGGCCAAAGGAGCAGGGGGGGCTCCAGGGGCTCTGTGCGGGGGGCTGGGGGAGCAGGGGGCCGGGGGAGCAGGGGCCTCCAGGGGCTCTGTGCGGGGGGCTGGGGGAGCAGGGGGGCTCTGGGGGCTCTGTGCGGGGGGCCAGGGGAGCAGGGGGGCTCTGGGGGCTCTGTGCGGGGGGCCGGGGGAGCAGGGGGGCTCTGGGGGCTCTGTGCGGGGGGCTGGGGAAGCAGAGGGGGCTCCGGGGGCTCTGTGCGGGGAGCCGGGGGAGCAGGGGGGGCTCCGGGGGCTCTGTGTGGGGGGCTGGGGGAGCAGGGGGGCTCTGTGCGGGGGGCTGGGGGAGCAGGGGGCTCTGTGCGGGGGGCTGGGGGGCTCTGGGGGCTCTGTGTGGGGGGCCGGGGGACACTCGCTCTCCCCAGCTGGGTGGTCGGGGGGGCTGGACAGGAGGGTCCCGTGGGCCGGAGTTCACCCCCCCCCACGCCGGTCTGTGAATGTAGCCCCCGGCTCCGCTCCCCGCTGGCCGCAGGGCCAGGCAGCACCTCCCCCCACCCCGCAGGCAGGCAGCCTGGGGGCTGGGGGGGCTTTCCCAGCCTGGCGCCTCGTTCCCACCCCCTGGTGCCCGGCCCCCCAGCTGGCCCTGAGCCCCTCAGCCGGAGCCCTCTCCCCCCACATCCCGGGGGTGTCGGGGCAGGGCGTGGGGGGAAGATTGTCACGCGGGGGGGGCAGAAGCTGTCACTGGGGGTTGTTTTCTTGCTGCTCTGGGGCCGGGGGCATTTTCGGGCCCTCAAGGGGCCCATTGTCCGCGCTGAGCCCGACGCTCCAGTCCCAGGGGAAAGCGCCGGGACGAACCGAACCCCGCGGGGGGGATGTTTAGGGTGCGGACCCTGGGGGGGGCACCAGGGGACTGACCCCCCCCGATCCTGCCCCAAGGATACAAAGCTCAGCTTGGGCTCTGGGCGGAGGCTCCCGGACGGCTCGGCACAGGCTACGGGTGGGAGACGTCCTTAGCCGGGAACGGGGCCCCACCGCTGGCTCCCGGGTCCCCCAGCCAGCTCTGGGGTCGGGTCCCAGCTCCCCCGGCCGGCTCTGGGATCGGGTCCGGGGTCCCCCCGGCCGGCTCTGGGATCGGGTCCTGGGTCCCCCCGGCCAGCTCTGGGGTCGGGTCCCGGCTCCCCCGGCCGGCTCTGGGGTCACTCCAGGGTCCCCCCGGCCAGCTCTGGGGTCGGGTCCCGGGTCCTCCCGGCCGGCTCTGGGCTCGCTTCAGGCTCCCCCCGGCTGGCTCTGGGGTCACTCCCAGCTCCCCCCAGCCGGCTCTGGGGTCAGGTCCCGGCTCCCCCTGGCCGGCTCTGGATTCGGGTCCCAGCTCCCGGGAGGGGAGGGTTTGCATCGCCCGGGCCTGGCGGAGCTGGAGAACTGCCCCCGGTTGGCGCAGACCTTCCCGGTAAGGGCAGGGGGTGGCTCACGGCTCTGGCCCCCCAGGGAGGCAGCACCCCCGGGCGTGGGGCAAAGTGGGACCAAAGGTGCACACGGCCCCTGGCACGAGGGCGAGCTGGGGACCCTGCTGTGGGGCGAGGGGCCCCTGGAGACACTGGCAGGGAAGAGACTGGGGGGAGATGCAGGGGACCCGAAGTAGAGGGGGGTGGGATGGGGTGGGGCCGGTCCAGGCTGGCGGGGTCGTGAGCAGCCCCGTTAGGGCCAGATCTGGGCCTGTCCCAGGACTAGGGGAGGGGTCAAAGCTGCGAGCCCGTGAGCACCAGTGGACGATGCAGGGTGAATGGGATCCCCCTGGGCCCCACCAGCCCGGCCTGCCCGATATCCCCCTGGATCCCCCATCCTGCCCTGCCCCACATCCCCCTGGGCCCCACCAGCCCGGCCTGCCTTATACCCCCTGGATCCCCCATCCTGCCCTGCCCCACATCCCCCTGGGCCCCACCAGCCCGGCCTGCCTGATATCCCCCTGGACCCCCCATCCTGCCCTGCCCCGGATCCCCCTGGGCCCCACCAGCCCGGCCTGCCTGATATCCCCCTGGACCCCCCATCCTGCCCTGCCCCACATCCCCCTGGGCCCCCCCAGCCCGGCCTGCCTGATATCCCCCTCGACCTCCCATCCTGCCCTGCCCCACATCCCCCTGGGCGCCCGCAGCCCGGCCTGCCCCACATCCCCCTGCACCCCCCCAGCCCGGCCTGCCCGATATCCCCCTGGACCCTCCATCCTGCCCTGCCCCACATCCCCCTGGCCCCCCCAGCCCGGCCTGCCTGATATCCCCCTGGACCCCCCATCCTGCCCTGCCCCACATCCCCCTGGCCCCCCCCAGCCCGGCCTGCCCGATATCCCCCTGGACCCCCCATCCTGCCCTGCGGCAGATCCCCCTGGGCCCAGCCATCCCACCCTGCCCCAGATCCCCTTGGCCCTGCCAGCCCGGCCTGCCCCACATCCCCCTGGACCCCTCATCCTGCCCTGACCCAGAGCCCCCAGAGCCCCGCCAGCCCGACCTGCCCGATATCCCCCTGCCCCCCCCCCCAGCCCAGCCTGTCCAATATCCCTTTGGGCCCCCATCCTGCCCTGCCCAGTTCCCCCTGAGCTCCGCCATCCCGCCCTGCCCCAGATCCACCTGTACTCCACCATCCTGGACTGCCACGGATCCCCCTGGGCTCCCTCCAGCTCTGCTGGTGCCCCTCACTCCCCACCTGCAACCCCCTGGCTCCCCCACCACTGCCAGTGCCCCTCACTGCCAACCCGCAGCCCCTGCTAGCCCAGCCCTGCCCCCTCCCCAGCTTTGATAGTGCCCCTCACTCCTGACCTGCAGCCCCTGCTAGTCCACCCATGCCCCCCGCACCTCTGATCGTGCCCCTCACTCCCGACCCGCAGCCCCTGCTGGCCCAGCCCTGCCCCCGAGCTCTCCCGGTGCCCCTCACTCCTGACCTGCAGCCCCTGCTAGTCCAGCCCTGGGCTCCCCTCCAACTCTGTGGTGCCCCTCACTCCTGACCCACAGCCCCTTCCAGTCCAGCCCTGCTCCCCCCAGCTTTGCCGGTGCCCCTCACTCCTGACCTGCAGCCCCTGCCGCACAGCCCTGGCCCCCCCCAGCTCTGATCATGTCCCCACTCCCCACCTGCAGCCCCTGCCAGCCCAGCCCTGCCCCCCCTGAGCTCTCCTGGTGCTCCTCACTCCCGACCCACAGCCCTACTAGCCCAGCCCTGCCACCCCCAGCTCTGCCGGTGCCCCTCACTCCCGACCCGTAGCCCCTGCCCCCCCTCAGCTTTGATGGTGCCCCTCACTCCCAACCTGCAGCCCCTGCTAGCCCAGCCCTGCCCCACCCCAGCCCTGATGGCGCCCCTCATTCTTGACCCACGGCCCCTGCCAGCCCAGCCGTGCCCCCCCCAGCTCTACTGGTGCCCCTCACTCCCAACTCGCAGCCCCTGCCAGCCCAGCCCTGCGTCCCCCTGCTCTGCTGGTGCCCCTCACTCCCGATCTGCAGCCCCTGCTAGTCCAGCCCTGGGCTCCCCCCCAACTCTGTGGTGCCCCTCACTCCCGACGCGCAGCCCCTTCCAGTCCAGCCCTGCCCCTCCAGCTTTGCCGGTGCCCCTCACTCCCGACCTGCAGCCCCTGCCAGCCCAGCCCTGCCCCCCCAGCTCTGCCGGTGCCCCTCACTCCTGACCTGCAGCCCCTGCCAGCCCAACCGTGCCCCCCCCCGCAGTTCTGCCGGTGTCCCTTACTCCTGACTACCAGCCCCTGCCAGCCCAGCGCCGGGCTCCCCACCCCTCAAGCCCTGCCCCACATCCTGCCCCCCCCCCTCAGTTTTGATGGTCCCCCTCACTCCCAACCCGCAGCCCCTGCCAGCACAGCCCTGGCCCTGCTGCTCTGCCAGTGCCCCTCACTCCCAACCTGCAGCCCCTGCTAGTCCAGCCCTGCCCCCCCCAGCTCTGCTGGTGCCCCTCACTCCCGACCCACAGCCCCTGCCAGGCCAGCCCTGCCCCCCCATCCTGCTCTGCCGGTGCCCCTCACTCCTGACCCACAGCCCCTGCCAGTCCAGCCCTGCCCCCATGTGACGATGCGGTTCTGGCGGGACCCAACTGAGAGTGCCAATTCAGGACAAATCACTTAAACAGGGCAGTTACAGCCCAGGCTGGGGTTTTTTCCACCTCTAAGGCAAACCAAGCCAGCCAGACAGAGAGGACTTTGGTTTCACCCCACTGGTTAACCACAAGTCACACAAGAAATTCCCTTAGACACTCCAGTCTCCCAGTATCCTCACCAGTGCACTCGTCCTGGGGATGAATGGTTATGAAAACCAAACAACCCAATAAAAGAAAAAGGTTATCTCAATCCCAAAGGACCAAACCCCAGACCCAGGTCAATATACACATCAGATCGTACCCACAAATGACGCTGTTGCCAATCCTTTAGAATCTAAAATCTAAAGGTTTATTCATAAAAGGAAAAAGATAGAGCTGAGAGCTAGAATTGGTGACATGGAATCAATTCCATACAGAAATGGCAAAGTTCTTAGTTCAGGCTTGTAGCAGTGATGGAGTAAACTGCAGGTTCAAATCAAGTCTCTGGAGAACATCCCCCGCTGGGATGGGTCCTCAGTCCTTTGTGTAGAGCTTCAGTTTGTAGCAAAGTCCCTCCAGAGGTAAGAAGCAGGATTGAAAACATGATGGAGATGAGGCATCAGCCTTATATAGTCTCTTTTTCCAGGTGTAAGAACCTCTTTGTTCTTACTGTGGAAAATTACAGCAAAATGGAGTCCGGAGTCACATGGGCAAGTCCCTGCATACTTTGCTGAGTTACAAGACATATCTGCCTCCTCTCAGTGGGTCAATTGTGTAGCTGATGGTCCTTAATGGGCCATCAAGCAGGCTAAGCAGAGCTAACACTTGTCTGGGGTGTTTCCCAGAACTGCAGCACCAAATTGAAATACAGACAGTATACAGCCAATACTTATAACTTCAACTACAAAATGATACAGACATACAGACAGCATCATCCTAACCAGCAACCCAGAACCTGGTCTTGGACACCTTATCTGACCCCCTTTACCTAGGATTTGGTGCCACTACAGGACCTTGGTTGTAACCCATGTTCTATATGGTCCCAGTTTATATCAATAATGTCGCAGTTACCCAAGTAGTAAATAATCAGACTCATGCTCAGAGAGTGTGTTCTGCCACTGGACATTTGACTGGTACTGAAATGACCCAGACGTTGCCGACAGAGATGGTACTGAAGATCACTGAGGCTGGGAAGGCATTGCGGTGGGATCTGGCATGTTCAGAAATTCAACTAGAAATTCAAGCCCCTGCTGCTGAAGAGAGGGCGGGGAAGGAGTTTCCAGGGTCACAGAAATAAAAAGCAGAGAGCTGGGCAGATGACAGTCCTCCAGGGGCGTAGAAACTAGGGTGTCAGAGGCTGATTTCAGGGTCCCCAGGGGATATGTCCAGTGATGAGCTGCCAAAATCTTAACAACCGGTTCCCTATAAAAAAGTTCTTATTTAAGGGGAGGAGCAGAGGGGAGGCCGGGATAGGGGGGAGACATACCCATGGGGGGGGCCCTGCAGGGCCTGGGGCAAATTGCCCCACTTGCCCCCCCCCAGTAACCCTAGAGCTTGCAGCCCCCTCCCCGCTTACCTAGCCAGCAGCTCAAAGCAGCAGGACAACTCAGGAGCTCAGCTGAGCTGCCTAGCTGCTGGCCATGCTGCAGCTCTGCAGGGGGGTTGGGGGGAGACATCCTCGTGGGGCCAGGGGCCTGGGGCAAATTGCCCCACTTCCCCCCTCCCCCCACTGTCCTGGAGCTTGCAGCCCCCTTACCTTGCCGGCAGCCCAGAGCTCAGCTGAGCTGCCAGCTGCTGGCCATGCTGCAGCTCTTTGGGGTGTGGGTTAGCAGGGGAGAGCCTGGGGGAGACATCCTCGTGGGGCCAGGGGCCCCTGCAGGGCCCGGGCCAATTGCCCCACTTGCCCCCTCCCCTCTGGCCAGCCCTGGAGCTTGCAGCAGGACCCCCCCCACACACACCTTGCAGAGCTGCTCAAAAAGCAGCAGCAGGACGACTTCCAAGCTCAGCTGAGCTGCCCAGCTGGTGCGGGCGGCTGGCCACGCTGCAGCTGGGGGGAAGTGGGCGAAAGGGCCAGGGGAGCCTCAGCCTCCCCAGCTGGGAATCCCGAGAGCAATGGGATGGTCCGGCCCGCGGACTGGAGTTTTTTGCCCACCCCCTGGCCCTTTAACCACCGGTTCTCCACGGAGGTCTAATTTTAGCAACCGGTTCTTGGAGCTGTGGGAACCGGCCCCAGCTCACCACTGGGTATGTCCCCCCCCCGGCCCCCGCCATGTCTCAGGGATACAATCTGAGCTGGGTTTCTGAGTCCCCCACACAAAGCCAGGGTTGAAATCTCTCCCCAGTGACAGAGGCCGGTGGGAAAGTGAAGACCGGGGCCTCATTCCCAGCATCGAAAAATGTCACCTGCCCCGTTCACAGTCCAGACAAACCCGGATCCTGCTGGGGACCCAGGTCAGGGGCCAGAGGGGTCACAGCAGGGGAGGTGAGAGCCTGGAACTGACCCCACCAGCACCGCTGCACAGCCCAGATCCCACCCTCAGGGTTAAGGCTGCTCCCTTCCTTTCTGCTCACAGACTCCCTGGCCACCCCCACAGCCCAGGATCCTCCTTCCTCCACCTCCACCTCCCAGCAATGTCTCCCTGAGGTGAATCCTTCACAGCCCAGCACCGAGGGATCAGGGTCAAATTCCTCAAGACTGTCAGGCAGTTCCTGCCGTGCGTCTTCCCATTTCACGTGTTTCTGATCCTCCGACAGGACGAGCCGAGGATGAGCCGTGTCTGGGTCCAGACTCACATTGGCTGAGGAGAGAGACATTCAGAGGGTTAGAGGCAGAGCTCAGCCCTGGAGGAGGGTTCGATCCTGCCAGTGACAGAATCTGCCTCAGTTGGCAAGTGGCTCAGGGAATCGCCTTCCTCGGAGGTGGACTAAGGTTTCCTGGGGCCCTGAGCCAGAGGAAGTGCGGGCCCCCTCACCAGACCTTCCACTTGCAGCTCCTTCTCCGTTCTGCCCATTCTGCTTGTGGCTCCGCTCATTTCTGCCCCTTCCCTGTTCCACCCAGGATCTGCCCCCCACTGCAGCCCCCCAACCCATTTGCTATTTTTTGCCCCCTGCCCCACAGCAGCCCCAAGACTGGAGAAGCTCTGTCCCCCTGCCACGGCCCCAGGCTCCCCTAGTCCTGAGGCCGTGATAGGTAGCAAGACCTCCTCCAGTCCTGGGGCCACCATGGGTGTCCACGCACTTGGGCTTCTCCCGCCAGCCCCGGCGCTTTGGCGGGGAGCCACGGTTGGGGGCACTGGGGCTTTTCTCGCCCCTCCTGGTGCTTCTGCTGGGGACAGGGTCAGAGGGTGGTGGGAGCTTCTCCTGGCACCCCCTGACTCTGCCAGGGATGTGGTCCGGGGGCATGGGTCTTTCCCTGCCCCCGGCTTCTGCAGTGGGGTCGGGGTGCGGGGGCTTTCCCCACCCTGCCTGTCCACCAGGCAGCTGGGGCTCTGGGCTTCCACCACCCAGCAGCAGATTTTTTCCAGGGGCCCCCATTTGGCTGGGGCCCCTGGGCATGGGCCCTGTAGGCCCAGTGGCTAATCCACCACCGTCCTTCCTCCAGCATTTACCCAGCTCTGAAGAGGGAGCAGCTCTGAGATCTCAGCAAAGAGTCACGGCCCTGGAAGAGATGGGCCAGCCGCTGTGAAAAAGGATCAGTTGGGCCAGGACTGAGACTCAGGGTCTTTCATCTCCTGCTCCCCTTTCCCCAGGGAGGGGACTAGAGACTCAGGTGCCATGCTCATTGGTACAACTCACCTCCCCTTGCAGTTTCTAGTTCCCATCTTAAACCTCGTTGTGTCCCTTATGCCCCACTCTCTCATTCCAGTAGGCGCCTTTCCACAGAACCGTTCCCGCTCCAACACGCCTCATCTCTGAGGCATTGGAATCTCAGAGGAGAAAAGTCCATATGGTACCAAGATGCATTTCCCAGGTTTTACTGATCAGAAACAGGCACAATTTCTGGAGTCCCTGGGCCCAAAAGGAAGGAATCTCTATGCTAATTGGGAGTTGCGTAAACGAGCGGAGTCTCACAGTAGAAATAAGGAGAAAAAAGGTGGAGCTGTGAAGGATGGAGGAGGCAGTACCTGACTGACGAAAAGAGGAGGGCTGTGCTTAAAGCAGGGTGGTTAGGGTGGTGCCTTGAGGAACAGAGAAAGGAGAACAACCAAATCATGGTGCTTGGACGGAGGAGAAGAGAAACTCCAGAAACTGCTGTGGTCGCTGGAGATCCCTGCTCTCCGAGCTCAAGCCAGGAGGTCACCGGTGTGTGGTGAGCGCTCTGCTCTTTCTGTCTGTGATGGAAGCAGGGGTGTAACAGAGGGACAGTCCCTGCCCGCCCTCAGACGGGATCATTTCAGCAACTACTGGGACACTCATGGGGGCAGGGAAAAGAACAGTGGCTGTGCAGCCCGGCTCGATGGTGTGCCAGGAAGCTCTGCGGGTGGCACTGCACATGAAGGTGAAGGAGGGACAGGAGAAGTAGATACAATATTGGCTGGATTTGTTGCTGTATGTCAGGACACGTCTACACAACCTCCCTCCCCTCACAGGTTATTGTGAAATGCAGGATGTTGCCTGGCTGCCCAGCTGGCTCTAAGCAGGTCAGGTGGAAGATACGAGCACCCGCCAAGGCCTGGTTGACCTGAACAGTGGCTGACCTCATCCACCCCTAAGGCTGGCCCTGCTTGGGAGCTCTGCCCTGAACGCTAAAGTCCCCTCCCATGGCCACAGCCAGGGACAAGAAGCAACGTGTTCTACCTGGAGGTGAGATTTGGACATTGATAGAATCTGAACTTTAGTTACCTTCTTCTACGGGTGGCATGGTTCTTCCCAGACCTGAAATAAGAGACGAGGGCTTATCTGAACACGCGTATGAACAGAATTCAGTGTTGTTGAGAGGTCACTTGTCCGGAATTAAAATGGACCGGCGTCTTTTTGAGAGGTTTGTCCCCTATCTAGCACTGAGTCAAAACCAGATGTGGTTTTGTTCAGTGCTGAAGGCCCCCTCCATCTCTTAAAAATGGTGTCCCCCCGGCGGTGTGACCTCGCCCATACTGTCACACCAACAGGGGTGTGGTCACAGCAGAGGTGACGCTGGCCAGGGGTGGGGCCACGCCATTCCCGGCAGTCAGGACACGTACTGTATTTCATGAACGTGTGAATGGCAACATTAATTATATAAATGAATAAAATAGCAATAACACCCAGTAGGCAATGTGTGAACATTTCTCTGTCAGTGGCTACACTTTTACCAGACTCTTTCTTATGATCAGAATAGCTATTGCCTACACAATTGTTCATAATTATAAATTAGACGTTCCCTTCTGACGTGACGCTGCCAGCCTGCAGACCTGGTTCTGTTGCCAATCATCTCACTGGCCAATCTCCCCTTGAATTCCATGGAAGCAGGCCTGGGGCCAGAAGGGGCATTTTGAAAGGAGGTAGGAGAAAAGTATTTTCTTTTGGCTCCTCTGAATATGATATGAAGGCCAGAGGGCAGCTGGGGCATGGGAGGAGATGTGACATTTCCCCTCCAGAGTTGCCTAGTGTAGCAGGTTTTTGTCCCTGCAGGCAGTCTGTTAGGGTTAGGAGTCACCATCCTTAACCAAAGGCAGAGACTGAGAAGCAATGGGCTTAAATTGCAGCAAGGGAGATTTAGGTTGGACATTAGGAAAAAGTTCCTAACTGTCAGGGTAGTTAAACACTGGAATAGATTGCCTAGGGAGGTTGTGGAATCTCCATCTCTGGAGATATTTAAGTGTAGGTTAGATAAATGTCTATTAGGGATGGTCTAGACAGTATTTGGTCCTGCCATGAGGGCAGGGGACTGGACTCGATGACCTCTCAAGGTCCCTTCCAGTCCTAGAGTCTATGAACTTGTTGGCTTTGGGTACGATTTTCAAAATCCAAAGTGCCTAAGCTCCATTTTCCAAAGGCACTTAGCAGACTAAGTCCAATAGATAGACTAACTAGCAGACACACACATCTCACACCCCCTTTGGCTCACCCTGATGCAGTCTCAGCCCCATCACACCTTGACTGCAAAGACCACAGGCAGCACCGCAGAACCAGACCTGCTGGAGGAGCGGGAATAACAGAAATTATTCCCACCAGTTCCCAGTGTCTGTGCCTGTGGAACGCCTTTCTCCACTCTCCCTATCCCCTCTCGTGTGTTCTCTGGCAAGATAATGTGTTTTGGGGGTGGATCATTAACCAGTCCCCCTTGTGTGTGTGTGCGTCTTATGATACACTCTCCAATTACATGATCACACACTTGCCTCATTCTTTCACTGCACTGGATGGTGGCACTAGGGGTGAGAATTAAGATTGTAAAGGCAAGGATAAAACTGCTATTTTCTAGCTAGCAAATATCTGACACGTTGTAACCTAAATCATTTTCTGTTCAAGGGTTTTGTGTAATATTCTATACATTTACCATGTCCCCTCTCACTTGTCTCCTTTAAAAGGTAAAAATTGCCAGTCTTTTCCATCTCTCCTCATACTGATTCTCCTTGTCATTCTCTGTGCCCCCTTTTCTTCTTCGATACCCTTTATGAGATGCAGTGAGGGTCCAGTGCTTCCATCATGGAGAGAGGGACAAGAGGTGTCTTCTCTTAAGGGCTAGTCTGCACTTGAAACATTGTTTATACGCTCACTCTGGAGAGGCTTTCCCTTCACTGTAGTTAATCCAACTCTCCAAAAGTTGGTCCACGGTCAATGGAAGAATTCTTCCATTGATCTAGTGCTGTATACGCTGCCAGTTAGTTCATCTTAAGAACATTGCTCAGGGCTGTTCATACCTAACAGGCCCTGGTCTGCACTGGGTGGGGCACCGTGACTCTCAGCCAGTCAGTAAAGCAGAAGGTTTATTTGGACGACAGGAACACAGTCCAAGACAGGTCTTGCAGGCACAGACAGCAGGACCCCCTTTAGTTAGGTCCGTCTGGGGCCCCCAGGGAGGCCACAGCCCCGTTGGGATGCCCAAGTGCCATTTGGGCACCCCTCTCTATTTTCCAGCCAGCTTCCAAACTGAAACCCCCCCTCCAGCCCCTCCTCCTCTGGGTTTTGTCTCTTTCTCGGACCAGGAGGCACCTGACCTCTTTGTCTCCAACACCTTCAGTTGGCACTTTTGCAGAGGAGGGGCCCAGGCCATTAGTTGTTAGGAGACAGAGTGCCAGGCATTTAGGGGCACTGGCCCCTTCCTCTGCAGCAATCACACCCCCTGATCCCCCCACCGAGATATTAAGAACTGCAGAGGGGACACTGAGGCACCAACATAGTATTCAGAGAAAACATTAAGAGCATTGCCACTTCGTCACTATCGCGTTTAGATGTAATAAATCGATCCCGGCTGGGTCGATCACTGCCCGCCGATTCGGCGGGTAGCGTAGACATACCCTGAGCAATGTTTCTGGGTCGACTTAGCTAACAGCAGGTCTCCACTGAAAAGTCACTTTAATGCACCACTAGCTTGGCTGTTACCAGTTCAGGTAAGTTATGTTACAGATGGCGCCACGTAGAGGCTCATCATTACAATAGTTTTATCATCCAATTACACTGCTCATATCTCTGGACTCCACGACCATTAATAAATAAATTAAACAACACTGGACCCAGTACAGGGGTTGGCAGACTTTTTGGCCTGAAGGTCACATCAGGTTTCGTAAATTGTATGGAGGGCCGGTTAGGAGAGGGAGTTGTGGCCTGGCCCCCACCTCCTATCTGCCCCCCACCAGGACTCCTGCCCCATCCAACCCCCCCTGTTCCCTGACGGCCACTCTGGGACCCCTGCCCCATCCACACCCCCCCCACTCCCTGTCCCCTGACTGCCCCCAAACCTCCTCTGCCCCATCCAACCTGTCTCTAATTCTTGACAGCCTCCCCCCCTGGGACCCCTGCCCCATCCAACCATCCCTTCTTTCTATTCCCTAACTGCCCCTTGCTGTTCCATCCAACCCCTCCTCCTTTCTGATTGCCCCCCCAGGACTCCTGCCCCCTTTCGTTCCCCTGTTCCCCACCCCAACCCCTAGCCACATGATCTCCTGGGTGTTTTGTGATTCTCTTCTTAATTATCATTTGTAGTGATTTACCAGGTACAGTTGTAAAACCTCCTGGTATGTCATTTTCTGGAGCACCCCTAGGTTCCTTTGAAAATATAGGTACCATGTTTGCTACCCTACAGTTCTCCAAAACATCTCTTCAAACACCTAATCTCCTTCAGAACTCTTGGATGTGCCATATGCAGCTGGTGAATTTTTACTTTATAATATCACTTTCTTCTGCTAATACCTCAGTCTCTGATAGTATCTGATGTAAAGAAATCTTCTAGCTTCTTAGCAACATCCTTCATCTCCTCCCTTCCCTCACCCCCAACCCCACCCGTCTCTCTCACACTTCCCCGTTGAACATCAGTGATACGATTGATGATTGCATTGTTGGTGCCAACCTCAGCTGCAGCCCCCTGGAAAAAGTATCATTCCTCTCAGGGCCCATGCCCAGCACTGTTGGCCACACAGGCCTTTGCGTCTTTTCACCTAAATATAGAGCCATCCCTGCCCCGAAGAGCTATGCGAAATGCTAACTGCATGAGAAAAGAGGATGGGAAATCTCCGGAAGGGGAGCTTTGGATATTGATTCCATAAGAGCTGTAATTACCTGGTCAGACTATGATCCTTCTCCAGTCTGAAACCAAACACAGAGAGAGGGATGAGAACTCAGCTGAGCAAACGCAACCATATCAAGGCTCTGGGATGAAGAGCAGCAGGCTTAAGCTGAACCCAGGCAAGACCAAAGTGATTCTGGTCAAAAAGAGGGAACCATATTGAAGAACTAGATGAGACACTGCCCCCTTCACTCCATTGAATTTCTACAACCCCCATTCACCAAAGAGGTGCAAAGCCTCAGGGTCCTATCTGACCCCTCATTATGCTTAGGTGACCAGATAGTGTCAGCAACTAAAGACACCAGCTTACTAGGAAGCTCTGCATCTTCCCACGGACAACGATCTGGCCACAGTGATCCTGGCCTCTGCCATCTCCAGCCTGGATTAAAGTCACCTTCTGATGCCATGCCAGTTTAAGACCTTGGTCCTAAGCAGCAAATCAATTAAAGAATCCAGCCCCAGCTACATTAATGACCAAACTTCTCCGTTAGAATCTCTGCCACAGCTATGCTCCTCTGAGCCAGTGCAGATCACAAATCCCAGGACAATGTGCATGACAGCTGGAGATGAAGAATTCATAGTCAGAGGGGCCTGGTTCTGGGACAAACTTCCAGAGGAGATCAGAAGTGAGAATCTGGCCACTTCTAGGAATTGCTGCAGAACCTTCCTGTTCCAAAATGCCTTTCCACCACAGCAAGAATGAAACTCACAACTCCGATACATCTTCTGCTAACCAAACAAAAAAAGCAAAACCTCTACCCCAAGCGGAGTTTTTACTATCAAAAGGAGAAGAGTCAGAGACTCCAAGAAGATATCCAGAGACTTTGTTATTTGTATTGAATTTCTCTACAATATCTTCAGATAGCACAGTGATCAGCAACAGTATAGAACTGATGATAGATAGATAGACAGACAGACAAGGTAGGTGAGATAATAGCTTTAAAAAAGATATGACCTCACTCAACTTGTCTCTTTAGCATCCTGATACCGACATGACAACAACTACACTGGAGAGAGGGGAGGGTGTATGGGGCAGGGGCGGTTCTAGCCATTTCACCGCCCCAAGCATGGCAGCACACCATGGGGGGTGCTCTGCCGGTCGCCGGTCCCACAGCTCTGGTGGACCTCTCGCAGACGTGCCTGCGAAGGGTCCGCCGGTCCCACAGCTCCGGTGGACCTCCCGCAGACGTGCAGAGGGATGCCTGCGGGAGGTCCACTGGAGCCGCAGGACCAGCGGACCCTCCACAGGCACGCCTGAGGGAGGTCCACCGGAGCCGCCTGCTGCCCTCCCGGCAACCGGCAGAGAGCCCCCCATGGCATGCCACCCCAAGCATGCACTTGGCGTGCTGGGGCCTGGAGCCGCCCCTGGTATGGGACTAGATAGATAGATAGAGTGGTGGATGGGGATGGATATATAGATAGATATTCAATACCATGGAAAAAGCTGCATTCAAGAAAAACTTACCAAGTTCTCTTTGAAGGTCACCTAAGTAATACAGAAAGAAATATACACTAATTACACGCTTTCTTTAGAGGATGGAATTAGCACAGGTGCTGACTTTCCAAAGTGCTGTGGGGTGTTTGACCCTCGGCTCTGCCCCAGGCCCCACCCCCACTCCACCCCTTCCCCCATGGCCCTACCCACATCCCGCCCTTCCCACCCCTCTCCAGCCCTTCCCCTGAGCATGCCACATCCTTGGTCCTCCCCCTTCCTTCTCAGCCTCCCACATGCTGCAAAACAGCTGATTGTGGAGGGCAGGAGGTGCGGGGAGGGAGGGGAAGGCACTGATCGGCAGGGCCCGCCAGCGGGCAGAAGATGCTGGGTGGGTAGCGGGAAGCTAATAGGGGGGCAGCTGGTGTGTGCACGGAGTTGGCACCTATGGGCATTAGCCCCAGCCTCCCATTATGCAGCCTATCCCTCACAAACCCATTTATCCCAGCGATGAGCAGGGAAACTACAGAGGTCTGGGAGTCCCTTTCCAGCGCATGGGTAGGACAGAGAGAACCTCTGAAATCCTTCAGTAGCTACTATACTCCCCTTGATCTAAGGCCTTGTCTACACTGGTACATCGCTCCCATTTCTCTGATGCCCTCATATGTGTCATATGACAACAGTACAGAATATCAGAGAGTCATTTTCTTTGTTACTGAACAAAGAATATCATTATAATGAGGAGAACAGGGCTGTCCATAAAGCCACATGGTCTTGCTCTCTGTCGTCATTTTTCTCTGTATTTCACTGTAGATCTTTTGCAAAACATCCTCCGTAGTCCCAGTTTCTGCCACCTATTGAAATGAAGAGCACCAATAGCCTCGCCCCATTAGCCTCTCTCAGAGATTGCTGATGTGATGCTGGAAGTGCTAACGGCTGCCATGAGGGGGTCCTTTTGATCCAAAGAGAATCACAACCCCTGTAAAAGCCAGTGGGTGTGCTCAAACACCCTCTCTGGCCTGGTCCACACTACGCAGTTAAATCGATTTAAACAGCGTTAAATCGATTTAACGCTGTACCCGTCCACACTACAATGCACTTTAAATCGATTTTAAGGGCTCTTAAAATCGATTTCTGTACTCCTCCCCAACAAGAGGAGTAACGCTAAAATCGATATTACTATATCTATTTAGGGTTAGTGTGGACGCAAATCGACATTATTGGCCTCATTATTTTACAGTAGCTACCCACAGTGCACTGCTCCAGAAATGGACGCTAGCCTAGGACCATGGATGCACACTGCCGAATTAATGTGCCCTAGTGTGGACGCATAAAATCGATTTTATAATATCGGTATTATAAAACCGGTTTTAGTTAATTCGAAATTATGCTGTAGTGTAGACGTACCCTCTGAGGCTCAACAGGAAGAGCAATTAAGCCCCTTCATGTAGTGAGATAGCTGAAAATAATGGGAGCTACCACCCAAGGCACTGGGCCATGTGGTGTGACCAGAACAAAGCTAACCCAGGTAGATTAAAATGGATTTTCCTGACTGCAAATTAAGGGCCCAGGAGATTGGTCACATCTGTGCATGTGTGTGCGTGTTAGAGGCAGAGCACATAATCCCTCTGGTCTCCCACTTGATGCTGACTGCAACACTAGGTGAATTTCACCCTCCGTGAAGATACATTTTAAATTATGTTTTCTTTATGATTTGTGGTTACCTACATACTGAATTGTTATCAATTCAGTATCTATGATATTTCATATGACTTTCAAGTTGATGTCATCTATTAATTATTTACAATTAATACTAATAATGGCAGCAAACTAATTCATAGAAGCGGTTCAATTAAGAGAAAAATTGAGCTAAATATTTTAAAGATGTTTCTCTAAACATAACTGTATAAAGCAAAAAGAAATACATAAAAGGAAATTTGGAATATTTTCAGTTAATGCAAATTTAAAGGAGTGCTTCATTATATCAATTCCTAGAATCTAGATACTAATTAAACATTTTATTCATGTTGAATAATTTTGTGTCTACACTACAGATAAGTATCAAAAAATAACATTGTTTGCAAGGATTTATCGTTCTAAAGTTTTGAATTCCTTATGAGATTAGGACCAGATTTTTAAAGGTATTTGGGGCCTACCTCCCACTGATTTCAATGGGAGTTCCATTTCCAAATATCATTAAAAAGCTAGCCCTCGGAGCCCAGTTCTGGTTCCTTCTATATTACGTATTCCCATTCACTTTGCTGGGAGATTTAGGGGTGCAAGGAATGTAATAGCAATTTCTAAAATTATCAACATTATTCTTTTAGTGATATGACTTGTGCATTCCCACACCCACTGAAATCAAAGTCACAGCTCTAATTCATGTTAGTGGTGCGGCATCAGAGCAGAGCAGAGTTAGGATGAGCTCTACCCTGACATCGGGTGGTGAATTATGGCGAGTGTGGAAAAGAATTTCAGGGGCTGATCTTGTTTGCATAGGCACACCCACCCCGCCTGACACGGCCACGGCAGCCTGGGATGGTTGCTTTGGCAGCTGTGGGATCCTCAATTTCTCTGTTATTGGGGCAGGAGGAATAAAGTGTTGTTACCCTGATTATGTGAATGAGGGACTATGAACCTGTTTTATGACAGAGGGTCTCACCGTCAACTAAGTAGCACTCGCTAGACAAGGGACATGGGTTCCAAAAACCAGTGAATGGAGTGAGGTTGGGGGCTGGTATGTGTACCTGATGGTATGGGCCCCCTTTAAAGGCCTGGAACACCAATTACACCTCATTTTCTCTCCACTGTTGAATAGCAGAGCTAATTTTGATTTTATTAGAAATTGAGCTAGAAGCTGGTGAGCTGAATTCACTTTGGGCCAATGGTGCACCAGCACTGGGGCTCCCCTACTAAGAGCTGAAATCACTGAGTGCTGTGTTAACTAGTGGGAGAGTCTGCAGATCTATTGCTAAGCAGCTGGCAGAGCAGTTTGCAGGATGGTTGAAGTAGCCCACAGAATGCGAACTCCATGGAGAGGCAGGGCAGTCAGCCTCGGACCATGTAAGGTGCCCGTTAACACCCTGTGTTCCACCCCCATTTCCACCCATGCTGGGGGGGTAAAACTCTGCAGATAAACTTTTGAACTCTGGGGTGGCACTGAGCAGGGACAGAGACTTTTGGGTTGTTGGACTTTGGGGTGATTGGACTTGAGACCCTACGGGGAAAAGGACGCTGCCAAAACTTACTCGGTGGGTCTTTTGCTCATGGTTTGTGTTATAACCCTGTTTGTGGTATTTCTCCAATGGGATGCCGCATTGTTCCCTCCTTTATTAAAAGGATTTTGCTACACTCAGACTCTGTGCTTGCAAGAGGGGAAGTATTGCCTCCTAGAGGCGCCCAGGGGGGTGTGGTATGTAAGTGTCCCAAGTCACTGGGTGGGGGCTCGAGCCGGTTATGCATTGTGTTATTGAAACGGAACCCCTGGATACTGAACCCGGCCCTTGTTGCTGCCAGCTCAGATGGGCAGAAGGGTTACATGAGGCCACAAATCTGTACAAAAGGTTTCATTCCTGGAGGAAAGAGTATGACACTTACTAATTACTGCATCTTGTTTCTCTAAAAATAAACAGAAATAAAGATAAATTATTATTAGGAGCATTTTTCCTTGGTTATATGGTTGTCTGAGTTTTGTGAAAGTTGCACAGTGATTATATACTTGATGAGTCTTTGATGGGTTTAATGTTTTCAACACCAAGAGAAAAACATTTTCCTTTCTCCATCTCTTATGTGTTATTTCTCACTACTGCCAGTACTAAATTTAAGGCTGAGATTTCATGTCTATTTGAACTCCTATTTTCTACCGTGTATAACTTTTTCATAATACCTATTGGGGTGAAATTTATCAGACTTAGTCTCACCTCAATTTCTTTTTAACATTAAATGAAATGACAAACAACTGCTCACAAAATGAAATTACCCACAGTCTCCCTAATGATTCAACTCTGACCAAACTATTTACTTGTCAGATGAAGGAAAAAGACATTTGGGGCACACAATGTTCCTGGTCCCCCACTTCCTGGTGCCTCCAGTACTGAGAGAATTTGACCCTCAGAGAAGATATATTTTAAATAATATTTTCTTTATGATTTCTCATTAGCTACATACTAAACTATTATCAATACATTATATTTGATATTTCAAGTTGATATCTCTTTAATCATAATCATGAATAATAAAAGAACAAACAACTTAAGAAAAAGGAATCTATTTGGAGAAAAAAATGAACTTACCGATTTTACTAAGATGTTTCTCTAAGGAAATAAAATAAAGCAAACAGAAATACATACAAGTTATTGAAAAACATTTTTCAGCTAATGCAGATTTAAAGGAGTGTTTTCATTATATGAATTCCTGGCCTCTAGATAATAAACATTTCATTCCTGTTTTACTAACCATGTGGCTACACTAGAGTCAAGTGTCAAAAAGTAACTAACTATCTTGAAGGATCTACAATTCTGAATGGTTTGAGTTCATAAGAATGACCCTGCTGGGTCAGACCAAAGGTCCATCTAGCCCAGTATCCTGTCTGCTGACAGCCGCCAGTGCCAGCTACCTCAGGGGGAACGAACCAAACAAGCAATTGTTGAGTGATCCGTGTTTTGAACCCGGTTATAGTTTTGGCCTTCACAACATCCCCTGGCAAGGAATTCCGCAGGTTGACCATGCATCGTGTGAAGAAGTACGTCCTTCTGTTTGTTTTAAACCTGCTGCCTATTAATGCCATTGGGTGATTCCTAGTTCTAGTGTTATGAGAAGGAATAAGTAACACTTCCTTATTTACTTTCTCCACACCAGCCATGATTTTATAGACCTCTATCATATCCCCCTTCAGTTGTCTCTTTTCCAAGGTGAAAATCCCAGTCTTTTTAATCTTTCCTCATACAGAAAAGCTGTCCCATACCCCTCATCATTTTAGTTGCCTTTCTCTGTATCTTTCACAGTTCCAATGGGCGTCCACGTCTGCATGCAGTATTCAAGATGTGGATTTATCATGGATTTATATAGCGGTGTTATGACATTTTCTGTCTTATTATCTATCCCTTTCTTAATGATTCCCAACATTCTGCTCGCTATTTTTGACTGTTGCTGCACACTGAGTGGATGTTTGCAGAGAACTATCCACAGTGACTCCAAGTTCTCTTTCTTGAGTGGAAACATCTAATTTAGACCCATTGTTTTGTATGTAGAGTTGGGATTATGTTTGCCAATGTGCATCACTTTGTATTTATCACCACTAAGTTCATCTACCATTTTGTGCCCAGTCATCCAGTTTTGTGAGATCCCTTTGTAACTCTTTGCAGTCTACTTTGAACTTCGCTATTTCAAGTAACTTTGTATCATCTGCACATTTTGCCACCTCACTGTTTACAACTTTTTCCAGATCACTTAGGAATATGTTGAACAGTGCTGGTCCCAGTAGAGACCTATGGTGGACACCACTATTTACCTCTCTCCATTCTGAAAACTGACCATTTATTCCTACCCTTTGTTTCCTCTCTTTTAAGTAGGAATGTCAAGTGATTAAAAATATTAATCATGATTAATCACCTGATTCATCGTGCTGTTAAACAATAATAGAATACCATGTATTAAAATATTTTTGGATGTTTTCTACATTTTCAAATATATTGATTTTTAATTACAACACAGAATACAACGTGCACAGCGCTCATTTTATATTTATTTTTTATTACAAATCTTTGCATTGTAAAAAACCAAAAAAAATAGGATTTTTCAATTCACCTAATACAAGTAGCATACTGTAGTTTCTTGATCACAAAAGTTGAACATAAAAATGTAGAATTATGTACAAAAAATAACTGCTTTCAAAAATAAAACAGTGTAAAACTTTACAGCCTAAAAGTCCCCTCAGTCCTACTTCTTGTTCAGCCAATTGCTCTGACAAACAAGTTTGTTTACATTTGCAGGAGCTAATGCTGCCTGCTTCTTGTTTAAGTCACCCGAAAGCGAGAACAGGCATTCGCAGGGCACAGTTGTAGACGGCATTGCACCATATACTTATGTGCCAGATGTACTAAAGATTCCTATGTTCCTTCATGCTTCAACCACCATTCCAGAGGACGTGTGTCCATGCTGATGACGGGTTCTGCTCGATAACGATCCAAAGCAGAGCGGACCGATGCATGTTCATTTTCATCATTGGAGTCAGATGCCACCAGCAGAAGGTTGATTTTCTTTTTTTAGTGGTTTGGGTTCTGTCGTTTCCGCATCTGAGTGTTGCTCTTTTAAGACTTCTGAAAGTATGCTCCACACCTCGTCCCTCTCAGATTTTGGATGGCACTTCAGATTCTTAAACCTTGGGTCGAGTGCTGTAGCTATCTTTAGAAATCTCATATTGGGACCTTCTTTGCATTTTGTCAAATCTGCTGTGAAAGTGTTCTTAAAATGAACATGTGCTGGTTGTCATCCAAGACTGCTATAACGTGAAATATATGGCAGAACATGGGGAAAACAGAACAGGAGACATACAATTCTCCCCAAAGGTGTTCAGTGACAAATTCAATTAATGCATTTATTTTTTTAATGAGCGTCATCAGCATGGAAGCGTGTTCTCTGGAATGGCCGAAACATAAAGGGGCATACACAAATGTTTCGAATATCTGGCATTAAATACCTTGCAATGCCATCTACAAATGTGCCATGTGACCTCTTGTTTTCACCTTCAGGTGACATTGTAAACAAGAAGTGGTCAGTATTATCTCCCATAAATGTAAATAAACTTGTTTCTCTTAGTGATTGGCTGAACAAGAGGAAGGATTGAGTGGACTTGTAGGCTTAAAGTTTTAGGTTGTTTTGTTTTTGAGTGCAGTTATGTAACAAAATAAATCTACCATTGTTCATTCCACTTTCACCAAAAAGAGATTGCACCCCAGTACTTGTATGAGGTGAATTGAAAAATACTATTTCTTTTCTTTACCATTTTTACCGGGCAAATATTTGTAATAAAAAATAACAAAGTGAGCACTGTAGACTTTGTATTCTGTGTTGTAATTGAAATCAATATATTTAAAAATGTAGAATAACATCCAAAAATATTTAATAAATTACAATTGACATTCTATTATTGTTTAACAGTGTGATTAAAACTTGTGATTAATTGTGATTTCTTTAATCACGATTAATTATTTTGAGTTAATCGTGTAAGTTAACTGCAATTAATTGACAGCCCTACTTTTAACCGGTTACTGATTCATGCGAGGACCTTCCCCCTTATCTCATGACTGCTTGCTTTGCTTAAGACTTTTTGGTGAGGGAACTTGTCAAAGGCTTTCTGAAAGTCTAAATACTGGATCAACTTTGTTCACACGCTTGTTGACCCCCTCATAGAATTTTAATAGATTGGTGAGGCACAATTTCCCTTTACAACAACCATGTACAGTTGATTGACAACAAGTCATGTTCATCTCTGAGTCTGATAATTCTGTTCTTTACTAGAGTTTCAACCAATTTGCCTGGTACTGGAGTTAAGCTTACCGGACTGTAATTGCTGAGATCACTACTGGAGCCTTTTTAAAAAATTGGTGTCACATTAGCTATCCTCCAGTCATCTGGTACAGAAGCTGATTTAGACGATAGGTTCACATACCACAGTTAGTGGTTCTGTAATTTCACGTTTGAGTTCCTTCAGAACTCCTGGGTGAATCCCATCTGGTCCTGATGATTTATTACTATTTTGTTTATCAATTTCTTCCAAAAACTCCTTTAATGATACCTTAATCTGGGACAGATACTCAGATTTATCATTTAAACGAATAGCTCAGGTTTGGGAATCTCCCTCACATTCTCTGCAGTGAAGACTAACGCAAAGAATTCATTTAGTCTCTCCGCAATGGCTTTATCTTCTTTGAGTTCTCCTTTAGCACCTCGATCATCCAGTGGCCCCACTGCTTGTTTAACAGCCTTCTTACTTTTGATGTATTTCAAAAAAAATTGATGTTCATTTTGAGTCTTTGGCTAGTTGCTCTTCAAATTCTTTTTTGGCCTTCCTAATTAGACTTTCCAGAGTTTATGCTCCTTTCTATTTTTGTCAATAAGTTTTACCTTCCAGTTTTTAAAGGATGCCTTTCTGACCCTAACCATTTCTTTTAGTTTGTCATTTAGCCAATGGCACTATCTTGGTCCTCTTACTATGTTTTTTAATTTGGGGTACACATTTAA
The DNA here is from genome assembly GCF_025201925.1 of Gopherus flavomarginatus. NCBI lineage: Eukaryota > Metazoa > Chordata > Testudines > Testudinidae > Gopherus > Gopherus flavomarginatus. The sequence continues at coordinate 10,532,956 of NC_066639.1, forward strand.
TTTGAGGCTGTATTCTGTTGTTTTTTAAAAGTTTCCAGTCCACTTGCAGGCATTGCACTTTTGGAACTGTACACTTTAATTTCAGTGTAACGAGCTTTCTCAGTATTGTGTAGTTCCCTTTTCCGAAATTAAATGCTACTCTGGTGCACTTCTTTTGTGTTATATCTCCCAGAGCGATGTTAAATTTAATAATACAGTATTGTGGTCACTATTATCAAATGGTTCAGCTCTATTCACCTATTGGACAAAAATCCTGTGCTTGACTTAGGACTAAATCAAGAATTGCATCTCCTCTTGTGGAATTAGGGCCAGATTTTTATAGTTATTTAGCTGCCTAACACCCACTGATTTAAATGGGAGTTAACTGACTAAATATCTTTAAAAATCAAGCCACTGGAGCTCACCTCTGCTTCCTGTGTGACACTGTTATACCAAGTATCAGAGGGGTAGCCGTGTTAGTCTGTATCTGTAAAAGCATCAAAGAGTCCTTTGGCACCTTATAGACTAACAGATGTTTTGGAGCATGAGCGTTCGTCGGATGCACTGTTATACCAGATGCCAGCTCTTGCCAAGGCTACAGGTGTCAGATAAGAACTGACAATTTCATAGCAGGAAACAGACCAGCTCACCTGTATATATGTTAATATTGTTCAGCTCATAAGGATGTGTTTCGTGTTTAGACTTCATGAAAATCTTGTGCTATGCTGCAGATATTGCTCTGAATTATCTATATTCCATGTTATAAAGTGATAGCAGGTATCTGCATCGTAAACCTCTGTGACTAAGGGCTTGTCTTCACTACCGGGGCAAGCTGGTGTCTAGTAAAGATCCGCTAAATTGACAGCAGAGCACCCTACAGTCAACTCCAGTACTCCAGCTCCCCCAGAAGAGTATGGGAGAATGTCTCCCATCAATGCAGAACAATGAAAACACCGCGGTAACTTGATCTAAGCTACGTTGACTCCAGGTATGTTATTCATATGGCTGGAGTAGCGTAACCTAGGTTGACTTGCCCCGGTAGTGAAGACAAGCCCATAGCAACTCCGCAAACAGGGATGAAGCCTTGGGTAATGCACATGAAGGACTCCAACATGGAGGAGTCAATTCCTGTGCATTGAAAGCAAATAAGCCACTGTGCGAGATCAAGGATCAAAGACTTTAAGTGCATTCTTCCACCTTCCCAACATGAATATGTGACCTGTGTATGCTGTCCTGTCAGCTTCGATTCTGTTAGATGATTTTTTAAAAATGCTTATAAGGAAAAATCTTCATCTTTTGCCTGTTTGGATTCCAGCAGGGCTAGAATTACTGAACCAGAAACCAGCAATCCTGGAGTTACACTGGGTTAGCCCTAAAAGACATTTGGAAACTGGCAGACTACTACATCTCTCTTCCCTTTTGAAATTATGGACTAACTCATTTGTGCATTTATTTGTGCCTGCTCTAACCTTTCAATAACCCTCATTTCTCTTTTTTTACTTAATAAATCCTTTGTTAGTTTACTATAGGATTGCCAGCAAGCATTTTCTTTGGTATGAGATCTAAAATGCAAATTGATCTGGGGGAGAGACTGGTCTTTTGGGACTGGGTATAATCTGGAGTAAAGCAACCATCTACCACATAGTCTAGTTTGCTGGGGTGGGTACATGGACCAGAGTACCAAGGAGACTGTCTGTGACTTCTGGCTTTGGGCTTATAGTGCCTAAGGGGCTTTCACTTGTTCCTTGGCTGGTGAAATCTAAGTATAGCGCTCTCAGTTTGGGGTTTTGTGCCCTATTTATGGCAGTCTGCTCTGTGTGAGGTGCCCACACTCCTAACTCACTCCAGACAGTGTGACGCCTCGTATATCACATATTCCCATTAGCTTTGCTCAGAGTTATGCTGCTGCAAAGAATGAAATTTCTGACCCACAAATGGTCAGCATTGTTGTTTCAGTGATATGACTTGGGCAGGTGGTGTTTGATCCCACACTCACTGAAGTCATTGGCAAAGCTCTAACAAGTATTAATGGTGCAGCATCAGGGTTTTAATCTTTTGCTGGTTAAAAAATCCCACCCAAAATAGTAAACAATTAAATAAACCACAGTCTTATGAGGAGACAAATTTGTACGACCTTTTCTTTGTTGGAGGAAAGAGTATGACACTTACCGATTTCTATATCAAGTTTCCCTAAACAAAATATACAAAAATTAATATAAATTATTATTAGAAACATCTTCTGCATAGATAGAAGCTGTCTGAGTTTTGTGAAAGTTGAACAAGAATTACATAACTGATGACTCTTTGACGTTTCATGTTGTCAACACCAAAAGAAAAGGTTTTCTGGTCTCCATCTCTTACCTGTTGTTTCTCACTATTATCAATACTCAATACTAGGTGGAGAGCTCATTCCTTTTGAATCCCCTGTTTTTAGTGTGTAGAACTTTTTCATAACACCAGCAGGGGTGAAATTTATCAGGCGTAGTCTCATCCCAATTTCTTAGTAACATTATATGAAATAACCAACAACTGCTCCCAAAATAAAATTACACACACCCTTTACGATGGTCTGACTTTGCACAAAATATTAACTTGTCAGAGAAGGTAAAGGACACTTCTAATTCCCAAAGTCCATTGGGACGGAGGAGGGAATAAAAACACAGCTGGGCAGGGAGTGGGGAGAATACAGTGGGGAGTAGAAATGATTTTGGATCCCCCTATTCCTTCCCCAAGTGCTCAAGTGAGTTAAATTGAGGCAGTTCTGCAGGAGAAATACTCTGTGCTTGGTATAGCTCTTTAATAACAATCATAAACATAAATAATAAAACCGCAAACAACTCAATAAACAGGTTCTATTTGGAGAAAAAAATTGAACTTACGGATTTTTCTAAGATGTTTCTCTAGGAAATAAAACAAAGCAAACAGAAGTACATACAGGTTATTGAAAAACATTTTTCAGCTAATGCAGATTTAAAGGAGTGTTTTCATTATATGAATGCCTGGCCCCTAGATAATAAACATTTCTTTCATGTTTTACTAATCATGTGGCTACACTAGAGTCAAGTGTCAAAAAGTAACTAACTATCTTGAAGGATTTACAATTCTGAATGTTTTGAGTTCATAAGAACGGCCCTGCTGGGTCAGACCAAAAGTCCATCTAGCCCAGTATCCTGTCTGCTGACAGCCGCCAGAGCCAGGTACCTCCGGGGGAATGAACCAAACAAGCAATCATCTAGTGATCCATCCCCGTCACGCAGTCCCAGCTTCCGATGAACAGAGGCTACGAACACCATTCCTGCCCAGCCTGGCTAATAGCCATTGATGGATCCGTCCTCCATGAATTTATCTAGTTCTTTTTAGAACCCTGTTAGTGTCTTGGCCTTCACAACATCCTCTAGCAAAAAGTTCCCGCAGGTTGACAGTGTGTTGTGTGAAGAAATACTTCCTTTTGTTTGTTTTAAACCTGCTGCCTGTTCATTTCACTGGATGACCCCTAGTTCTTGTGTTATGAGAAGGAGGAAGTAACACTTCCTTATTTACTTTCGCCACACAAGTCATGATTTTATAGACCTCTCTCATTTCCCCCTTCAGTTGTCTCTTTTCCGAGCTGAAAATCCCAGTCTTTTTAATCTGTGTCATACGGAAGGTGTCCCATACCCCTCATCATTTTAGTTGCCTTTCTCTGTATCTTTTCCAATTCCAATGTATCTTTTTTGAGATGGGGCGACCAGATCTGCACACAGGATTCAAGATGTGGAAGGTACCATGGATTTATATAGAGGCAATAGGATATTTTCTGTTTTATTGTCTATCCCTTTCCTAATGATTCTCAATATTCTGTTTGCTATCTTTGACTGTCACTGCACATGGAGTAGATGTTTTCAGAGAACTATCCACAGTGACTCTAACCTCTCTTTCTTGAGTGGAAACAGTTCTATGACACTTCGTATATCACATATTCCCATTAGCTTTGCTCAGAGTTATGCTGGTGCAAAGAATGGAATTTCTGACCTGCAAATGGTCAGCATTGTTGTTTCAGTGATATGACTTGGGCAGGTGGTGTTTGATCCCACACTCACTGTAGTCATTGGCAAAGCTCTAACCAATATTAATGGTGCAGCATCAGGTTTTTAATCTTTTGCTGGTTAAAAAAATCCCACCCAAAAAAGTAAGCAATTAAATAAACCACAGTCTTATGAGGAGACAAATTTGTACAACCTTTTCCTTGTCGGAGGAAAGAGTATGACACTTACGAATTGCTTTATCGTGTTCCTCTAAAAAAAAAAAGAAAATTAATATACATTATTATTAGGAGTATTTTTTACTAGGAGAGTCAGCTGTTTGACTTTTCTGAAAGTGGCACAGGAACTGTTTATCTGATGGCTCTTTGAAGGGTTTCATGTTCTCAACATCAAGAGAAAAAGGTTTTCCTTTCTCCATCTCTTACCTGTTGTTTCTCACTATTGACAGGACTCACGTTAAGACAGAGAGCTCATTTCTTTGGAAACCCCTGTTTTTTAGTGTGTATACGTTTTTCATATTATCTACTGGTCATAAAATTTATGAGGCTTAATCTCCTCTCAATTTCTTTACAACATTAAATGCAATGACAAACTGCTCCTAAAAGAAAATCACACACAATCTTTATGATGATTCAATTCTGTACAAAAAATTAACTTGTCAGAGGAAGGAAAAGGACACTTCTAACTCCCCAAATCTATTGGTATGGAGGAGGGAATAAGTGAACAGTGGGTGGGGAGGGGGCAGAAAAAAGTGAGGACTGGATAAGATTTTCATAGATTATTATTAGGGTTGGAAGGGACCTCAGAAGGTCATCTTGTCCAACCCCCTGCTTGGTGCAGGACCAATTGCTAACTAAAACCCCAAATGGCCCCCTCAAGGATTGAATTCACAAGCCTGGGTTTAGCAGGCCAATGTTCAAACCACTGAGCGATCGCTCCCCCCAACCTGCCCCCTAAGTGCTCCAATGAGTGAGTTGAACTGAGGCAGTTCTGCGGGAGAAATATTCCGTGCCTGGTCAAGGGTGATGCAGATCACTACCCACTGGAGCAGAGGGGAACCTTGTTGGTAACATTTCTTTCCCTGTGCAGCCGATGACGTGAAATTTGTCAGGTTTACTCTAATCCCAATGTATTTTTTAAATTAAGTGAAATCACTGCTCCCAGATGAAATTACACACAGTCTCTGTGATGATTCAACTTCAACCAAACTATTTACTTGTCAGATGAGGGAAAAGGACATTTGGGGGTGCACAATGTTCCTGGTCCCCCACTTCATGGTGCCTCCAGCACTGAGTGAATTTCACCCTCAGAGAAGATACATTATAAATAATGTTTTCTTTATGGTTTCCCATTACCGACATACTGAACTGTTATCAATTCATTATCTCGGATATTTCATATGACTTTCAAGTTGATGTCTGTTTATTATTATTATTATTATTAATTAATAATAAGACGATTACATAAGAACGGCCACAATGAGTCAGACCAAAGGTCCATCTAGCCCAGCATCCTGTCTTCCAACAGTGGCCAATGCCAGGTTCCCCAGAGGGAATGAACAGAACAGGTCATCAAATGATCCATCCCCTCTTGCCTATTCCCAGCTTCTGGCAAACAGGCTAAGAACTAGCAGCAAAGTACTTCACAGGAGATGTTCAATTAAGAGAAAAATTGAACTAAATATTTTAAAAGATATTTCCCTAAACATACATAAATAAAGCAAACAGAATATATAAAATTGAATTTGGAATATTTTCAGTTAATACAGACTGAAAGGAGTGTTTTCATATCAATTCCTAGAACCTGGAAAACATTTCATTCACGTTTTACTAATTTTGTGTCTACACTAGAGATAAATATCTGAATGCAACAATTATTCTTAAGGACTTATAGTTCTAAAGGTTTGAATTGCTTATGGAATTAGGGACAGATTTTTAAAGGTATTTAGTTGCGCAATTCCCACTGATTTGAATGGGAGTTCGGTGTCCAAATAGCTTAAAATACTAGCCCTTAGCATTAACCAATGTTAATGGTGCAGCATCAGGATTTTAATCTTTTGCTGGTTAAAAAAATCTCACCCAAAATGTAAGTAACTAAATAAGTCAGAGTCTTATCAGGAGACAAATTTGTACAACCTCTTCCTTGTTGGAGGAAAGAGCATGACACTTACCGATTTCGGTGTCCCGTTTCCCTAAACAAAATAAACAGAAATAAATGTAAATCATTATTAGAAGCATCTGAGTTTTGTGAAAGTTGAACAAGAATTACATAACTGATGACTCTTTGATGTTTCATGTTCTCAACACCAAAAGAAAAGCTTTTCTGATCTCCATCTCTTACCTGTTGTTTCTCACTATTATCAGTACTCAATATTAGGTGGAGAGCTCATTTGAATCCCCTGTTTTTTAGTGTGTAGAACTTTTTCATAACACCAGCAGGGGTGAAATTTATCAGGCGTAGTCTCATCCCAATTTCTTAGTAACATTATATGAAATAACCAACAACTGCTCCCAAAATAAAATTACACACACCCTTTACGACGGTCTGACTTTGCACAAAACATTAACTTGTCAGAGAAGGGAAAGGACACTTCTAATTCCCAAAGTCCATTGGGACGGAGGAGGGAATAAAAGCACAGCTGGGCAGGGAGTGGGGAGAATACAGTGGGGAGTGGAAATGATTTTGGATCCCTCATTCCTTCCTCAAGTGCTCAAGTGAGTTGGATTGAGGCAATTCTACAGCAGAAATACGCTGTGCCTGGTCAGGGCCGGCTCTACCATTTTTGCTGCCCCAAGCAAAAAAAAAAAAAAGGAAAAAAAGGCCACTAGGACTGTGCCACCCCAAGAATGGACAGAATGCCACTCCTTAGCATGTGCTGTCCCAGGCATGTGCTTCCTCCACTGCGTGCCTGGAGTCTGTTCTGCAGGAGAAATACTCTGTCCCTGGTCAAGGGTGATGCAGATCACTACCCACTGGAGCAGAGGGGAACCTTGGCAACATTTCTTTCCCTGTGCAGCTGGTGATGTGAAATTTGCCAGGTTTACTCTAATCCCAATGTATTTTTTAAATTAAGTGAAATCACTGCTCCCAAATGAAATTACCCACAGTCTCTGTGACGATTCAACTTTGACCAAACTATTTACTTGTCAGATGAGGGAAAAGGACATTTGGGGGTGCACAATGTTCCTGGTCCCTCACTTCATGGTGCCTCCAGCACTGAGTGAATTTCACCCTCAGAGAAGATACATTATAAATAATGTTTTCTTTATGGTTTCCCATTACCTACATACTGAATTGTTATCAATTCATTATCTCTGATATTTCATATGACTTTCCAGTTGATGTCTGTTTACTAATTATTATTTATTGTTATCATTTATTAATATGAATAATAACAGCATACTACTTCAAAGCATAGGTTCAATTAGAAGAAAAACTGAACTAAATATTTTAAAGATATTTTCCCAATGTAAGTAAATAAAGCAAATGGAACTATATAAAAGGTCACATGGAATATTTACATAAGTGCAGATTGAAAGGATTGTTTTTATGTTATCCTTTCCTAGGATACTGATAATAATGAAATATTCATCTTTTACTAATTTTGTGTCTCCCCTAGAGACAAGTATCAAAAATAAACTGGTTATTTTCAAGAAGTTGCACTTCTGAAAGTTTTGAATTGCTTGTGAATTTAGGACCAGATTTCTGTAGGTATTTAAATTCAGTGGAATTTAGGTGGCCAACAGCTATTAAAATTCTAGCTAAAGCCTGTTTCCTATTATATTACATATTCCCATTTGCTTTTCTGGGAAATTTAGATGCACATGGGGTATAATATCGGCCCTAAAATTACCAGCATTTTTCTTCTAGTGATGCGACTTGTGCATTTCGTGTTTGATCCCACACTCACTGAAATGAAAGGCACAGCTCTAACTGATGTTAGTGTGCAGGATTAACGAATTAATTTTTAAGGGTTAAGAAGAAAACATGAGGAGACATATTAGTACAAAAGTTTTACTTTTAGATGAGAGATTATGACACTTACTAATTTCTCTATCACATTCACCTAAAAAATAAACAGAAATAAATATCAATTATTCTTAGGATAATTTTCCCCTTGGTTATCCAGTTTTCTGAGTTTTGTGAAAGTTGAACATTGATTATAAAATTCATGAGTCTTTGAGGGGTTTCTTGTTAACACCAGGAGAAAAAAGGTTTCCTTTTTTCTTCTCTTGTATGTTATTTCTTACTATTCTCAGCACTAAATTTAAGGCTGATATCTCATGTCTTTGTCAAATCTCTATTTTCTGCTGTGCATAACTTTATCATATCACCTATTGGGGTGAAATTTTTCAGGTTTAGTCTCATCCCAATTTCTTTTTAACATTAAATGAAATGACAAACAACTGCTCCACAACTATAATTAAACACAATCTGTATGATGATCCAACTTTTATGAAACGATTTGCTTGTCTGATGAGGGAAAAGGACAGTTGGGGACACAGAGTCCTCCTGGTCTCCCACTTCAAGGTGCCTCTAGCATAGGGGTAGACAACCTACGGCACAGGTGCCGAAGGTGGCATGCAAGCTGATTTTCAGTGGCACTCACACTGCCCAAGTCCTGGCCACCAGTCTGGGGGCCTCTGCATTTTAATTTAATTTTAAATGAAATTTCTTAAACATTTTAAAAACCTTATTTACTTTACACACAACGATAGTTTAGTTCTATATTATAGATTTATAGAAAGAGACCTTCTAAAAATGTTAAATTGTATTACTGGGCATGTAAAACCTTAAATCAGAATGAATAAAGGAAGACTCGGCACAGCACTTCTGAAAGGTTGCCGACCCCTGGTCTAGCACGTGTGAATTTCACCCACTGTGAAGATACATTTTAAATAATGTTTTCCCATTACCTTCATACTAATTTTTTATCCATACATTAACACTGACATTTCATGTGATTTTAAAGTTGATATCTCTTTCAAAATAAAATAATAATAATAATAATAATAAATAACAAAACAGCATACAATTTCATAGAAAAGGTTTTATTTGGAGAAAAAGAGAAAACTTACTCATGGCACGAAGATGATTCCCTGAATAAATAAAATAAATCAAACAAAATTAAATACAAAGTATTGAAGAATATTTTCAGTTAATGCAGACTTCAAGGAGTATTGCCATTATATGAATTCCTGGCCCCTAGATAATAAACATTTCATTCATGTTTTACTAACCCTGTGGCTACGCTAGAGATAAGTGTCAAAAAGTAACCGACTAATCTCAAGGATTCACATTTCTGAAAGTTTTGAATTCCTTGTGGAATTAGGGCCAGATTTTTAAAGTTATTTAGCTGCCTAACACCCACTGATTTAAATGGGAGTTAACTGACTAAATACCTTTAAAAAGTCAAGCCATGGGAGCTCACTTCTGCTTCCTGCATGACACTGTTATACCAAGTATCAGAGGGGTAGCCGTGTTAGTCTGGACCAAAGAGTCCTGTGGCACCTTATAGACTAACAGATGTTTTGGAGCATGAGTGTTCGTCGGATGCACTGTTATACCAGGTGCCAGCTCTTGCCGAGGCTATAGGTGTCAGATAAGAACTGACAATTTCATAGCAGGAAACAGACCAGCTCACCTGTATGTTCAGCTCATAAGGATGTGTTTCGTGTTTAGACTTCATGAAAATCTTGTGCTATGCTGCAGATATTGCTCTGAATTATCTATATCCCATGTTATAAAGTGATAGCAAGTATCTGCATCGTAAACCTCTGTGACTCAGGGCTTGTCTTCACTACTGGGGAGATCAACGCTGCTGCAAGTGTCCATTTAGCTGGTCTAGTGAAGACCCACTAGATTGACAGCAAAGCGCCCTCCAATCGACTCCAGTACTCCAGCTCCCCCAGAAGAGTATGGGAGAATGTCTCCCATCAATGCAGAACAGTGAAAACACCGCAGTAATTTGACCTAAGCTACGTCGACTCCAGTTATGTTATTCACATGGCGGGAGTAGCGTAACCTAGGTTGACATACCCCGGTAGTGAAGACAAGCCCATAGTAACTCCTCAAACAGGGATGAAGCCTTGGGTAATGCACATGAAGGACTCTAACATGACGGAGTCAATTCCTGTGCATTGAAAGCAAATAAGCCACTGTGCGAGATCAAGGATCAAAGACTTTAAGTGCATTCTTCCACCTTCCCAACATGAACATTGCATTGTATGTGAGAGAGCAGAATGACTGCTCAGAGCTTCGGTATAAAACTGCAGAAGAACCTGAGAGTCTCCGGATTAAGTTTAGAAGTGTGAGCAACAAGGGTGATGTCGTGGTGGGAGTCTGCTACTGACCACCAGACCAGCGGGATGAGATGAGGCTTTCTTTCGGCAACTAGCAGAAGTTACTAGATTGCAGGCCCTGGTTCTCATGGGAGACTTTAATCACCCTGATATCTGCTGGGAGAGCAACACAGCGGTGCACAGACAATCCAGGAAGTTTTTGGAAAGTGTAGGGGACAATTTCCTGGGGCAAGTGCTGGAGGAACCAACTAGGGGAAGAGCTCTTCTCGAGCTGCTGCTCACAAACAGAGAAGAGTTAGTAGGGGAAGCAAAAAGTGGATGGGAACCTGGGAGGCAGTGACCATGAGATGGTCGAGTTCAGGATCCTGACATAAGGAAGAAAGGAGAGCAGCAGAATACAGACCCTGGACTTCAGAAAAGCAGACTTTGACTCCCTCAGGGAGCTGATGGGCAAGGTCCCCTGGGAGAATAATATGTGAGGGGGGAGGCGGAAAAAAGTCCAGGAGAGCTGGCTGTATTTTAAAGAATCCTTATTGAGGTTACAGGAACAAACCATCCCGATGTGTAGAAAGAATAGTAAATATGGCAGGCGACCAGCTTGGCTTAACAGCAAAATCCTTGCTGATCTTAAACACAAAATAGAAGCTTCCAAGAAGTGGAAGATTGGACAAATGACCAGGGAGAAGTATAAAAATATTGCTCAGGCATCCAGGAGTGAAATCAGGAAGGACAAATCACACTTGGAGTTGCAGCTAGCAAGAGATGTTAAGAGTAACAAGAAGGGTTTCTTCAGGTATGTTAGTAACATGAAGAAAGTCAAGGAAAGTGTGGGCCCCTTACTGAATGAGGGAGGTAACTTAGTGGACAGAGGATGTGGAAAAAGCTAATGTACTCAATGCTTTTTTTGCCTCTGTCTTCACAAACAAGATCAGCTCCCAGACTGCTGCACTGGGCAGCACAGTATGGGGAGGAGGTGACCAGCCCTCTGTAGAGAAAGAAGTGGTTTGGGACTATTTAGAAAAACTGGATGAGCACAAGTCCATGGGGCCGGATGCGCTGCATCCGAGGGTGCTAAAGGAGTTGGCGGATGTGATTGCAGAGCCATTGGCCATTATCTTTGAAAACTCATGGCGATCGTGGGAGGTCCTGGATGACTGGAAAAAGGCTACTGTAGTGCCTATCTTTAAAAAAGGGAAGGAAGAGGATCCGGGGAACTACAGGCCAGTCAGCCTCACCTCAGTCCCTGGAAAAATCATGGAGCAGGTCCTCAAGGAATCAATTCTGAAGCACTTAGGGGAGAGGAAAGTGATCAGGAACAGTCAGCATGGATTCACCAAGGGCAAGTCATGCCTGACTAACCTAATTGCCTTCTATGAGGAGATAACTGGCTCTGTGGATGAGGGGAAAGCAGTGGATGTGTTATTCCTTGACTTAAGCAAAGCTTTTGATATGGTCTCCCACAGTATTCTTGCCAGCAAGTTAAAGAAGTATGGGCTGGACGATTGGACTATAAGGTGGATAGAAAGCTGGCTAGATCGTCGGGCTCAACGGGTAGTGATCAACGGCTCCATGTCTAGTTGGCAGCCCGTTTCAAGTGGAGTGCCCCAAGGGTCGGTCCTGGGGCTGGTTTTGTTCAATATCTTCATTAATGATCTGGAGGATGGCGTGGACTGCACCCTCAGCAAGTTTGCAGATGACACTAAACTGGGAGGAGTGGTAGAATATGCTGGAGGGTAGGGATAGGATACAGAGGGACCTAGACAAATTAGAGGATTGGACCATAAGAAACCTGATGAGGTTCAACAAGGACAAGTGCAGAATCCTGCACTTAGGATGGAAGAATCCCATTCACTGTTTCAGACTAGGGACCGACTGGCTAGGCAGCAGTTCTGCAGAAAAGGACCTAGGGGTTACAGTAGACAAGAAGCTGGCTATGAGTCAACAGTGTGCCCTTGTTGCCAAGAAGGCTAACGGCATTTTGGGCTGTATAAGTAGGGGCATTGCCAGCAGATCGAGGGATGTGATCATTCCCCTCTATTCGACATTGGTGAGGCCTCATCTGGAGTACTGTGTCCAGTTTTGGGCCCCACACTACAAGAAGGATGTGGAAAAATTGAGAAGAGTCCAGCGGAGGGCAACAAAAATGATCAGGGGGCTGGAGCACATGACTTATGAGGAAAGGCTGAGGTAACTGGGCTTGTTTAGTCTGCAGAAGAGAAGACTGAGGGGGGATTTGATAGCTGCTTTCAAGTACCTGAAAGGGGGTTCCAAAGAGGATGGATCTAGACTGTTCTCTGTGGTAGCAGATGAGAGAACAAGGAGCAATGGTCTCAAGTTGCAATGGGGGAGGTGTAGGTTGGATATTAGGAAAAACTTTTTCACTAGGAGGGTGGTGAAGCACTGGGATGGGTTCCCTAGGGAGGTGGTGGAATCTCCTTCCTTAGAGGTTTTTAAGGTCAGGCTTGACAAAGCCCTGGCTGGGATGATTTAGTTGGGGTTGGTCCTGCTTTGATCAGGGGGTTGGACTAGATACCTCCTGAGGTCCCTTCCAACTCTGATATTCTATGAGTCTACAAACAGGTGACCTGTGTATGCTGTCCTGTCAGCTTGGATTCTGTTAGATGATTTTTTAAAAATGCTTATAAGGAAAAATATTCATCTCTTGCCTGTTTGGATTCCAACAGGGCTAGAATTACTGAACCAGAAACCAGCAATCCTGGAGTTACCCTGGGTTAGCCCTAAAAGACATTTGGAAACTGGCAGATTACTACACCTCTCTTCCCTTTTGAAACTATGGACTAACTCATTTGTGCATTTATTTGTGCCTGCTCCAACCTTTCAAAAACCCTCATTTCTTTTTCTTTACTTAATAAATCCTTTGTTAGTTTACTATAGGATTGCCAGCAAGCATTTTCTTTGGTATGAGATCTAAAATGCAAATTGATCTGGGAGAGAGACTGGTCTTTTGGGACTGGGTATAATCTGGAGTAAAGCAACCATCTATCACATAGTCTAGTTTGCTGGGGTGGTACATGGACCAGAGTACCAAGGAGACTGTCTGTGACTTCTGGCTTTGGGCTTATAGTGCCTAAGGGGCTTTCACTTGTTCCTTGGCTGGTGAAATCTAAATATAGCGCTCTCAGTTTGGGGTTTTGTGCCCTATTTATGGATGTGATATACTTAGACTTTAGTAAGGCATTTGATACAGTCTCTCATGATATTCTTATAGATAAGCTAGGAAAGTACAATTTAGATGGGGCTACTATAAGGTGGGTGCATAACTGGCTGGATAACCGTACTCAGAGAGTAGTTGTTAATGGCTCCCAATCCTGCTGGAAAGGTATAACAAGTGGGGTTCCACAGGGTTCTGTTTTGGGACCGGTTCTGTTCAATATCTTCATCAACGATTTAGATGTTGGTATAGAAAGTACGCTTATTAAGTTTGCGGACGATACCAAACTGGGAGGGATTGCAACTACTTTGGAAGACAGGGTCAAAATTCAAAATGATCTGGACAAGTTGGAGAAATGGTCTGAGGTAAACAGGATGAAGTTCAATAAAGATAAATGCAAAGTGCTCCACTTAGGAAGGAACAATCAGTTTCACACATACAGAATGGGAAGAGACTGTCTAGGAAGGAGTATGGCAGAAAGAGATCTAGGGGTCATAGTGGACCACAAGCTTAATATGAGTCAACAGTGTGATACTGTTGCAAAAAAAGCAAACATGATTCTGGGATGCATTAACAGGTGTGTTGTAAACAAGACACGAGAAGTCATTCTTCCGCTTTACTCTGCGCTGGTTAGGCCTCAACTGGAGTATTGTGTCCAGTTCTAGGCACCACATTTCAAGAAAGATGTGGAGAAATTGGAGAGGGTCCAGAGAAGAGCAACAAGAATGATTAAAGGTCTTGAGAACATGACCTATGAAGGAAGGCTGAAGGAATTGGGTTTGTTTAGTTTGGAAAAGAGAAGACTGAGAGGGGACATGATAGCAGTTTTCAGATATCTAAAAGGGTGTCATCAGGAGGAGGGAGAAAACTTGTTCACCTTAGCCTCCAATGATAGAACAAGAAACAATGGGCTTAAACTGCAGCAAGGGAGATTTAGGTTGGACATTAGGAAAAAGTTCCTAACTGTCAGGGTAGTAAACACTGGAATAGATTGCCTAGGGAAGTTGTGGAATCTCCATCTCTGGAGATATTTAAGAGTAGGTTAGATAAATGTCTATCAGGGATGGTCTAGACAGTATTTGGTCCTGCCATGAGGGCAGGGGACTGGACTCGATGACCTCTCGAGGTCCCTTCCATTCCTAGAGTCTATGAGTCTATGAGTCTTCTCTCTGTGATGTGCCCACACTCCTAACTCACTCCAGACAGTGTGACGCCTCGTATATCACATATTCCATTAGCTTTGCTCAGAGTTATGCTGGTGCAAAGAATGGAATTTCTGACCCGCAAATGGTCAGCATTGTTGTTTCAGTGATATGACTTGGGCAGGTGGTGTTTGATCCCACACTCACTGAAGTCATTGGCAAAGCTCTAACCAATATTAATGGTGCAGCATCAGGGTTTTAATCCTTTGCTGGTTAAAAAAATCCCACCCAAAATAGTAAACAATTAAATAAACCACAGTCTTATGGGGAGACAAATTTGTACGACCTTTTCCTTGTCGGAGGAAAGAGTATGACACTTACGAATTGCTTTATCGTGTTCCTCTAAAAAAAAAAAAAAGAAAATTAATATACATTATTATTAGGAGTATTTTTTACTAGGAGAGTCAGCTGTTTGACTTTTCTGAAAGTGGCACAGGAACTGTTTATCGGATGGCTCTTTGAAGGGTTTCATGTTCTCAACATCAAGAGAAAAAGGTTTTCCTTTCTCCATCTCTTACCTGTTGTTTCTCACTATTGACAGGACTCACGTTAAGACAGAGAGCTCATTTCTTTGGAAACCCCTGTTTTTTAGTGTGTATACGTTTTTCATATTATCTACTGGTCATAAAATTTATGAGGCTTAATCTCCTCTCAATTTCTTTACAACATTAAATGCAATGACAAACTGCTCCTAAACGAAAATCACACACAATCTTTATGATGATTCAATTCTGTACAAAAAATTAACTTGTCAGAGGAAGGAAAAGGACACTTCTAACTCCCCAAATCTATTGGTATGGAGGAGGGAATAAGTGAACAGTGGGTGGGGAGGGGGCAGAAAAGAGTGAAGACTGGATACGATTTTGTTTCCCCCCAGCCTGCCCCCTAAGTGCTCCAATGAGTGAGTTGAATTGAGGCAGTTCTGCGGGAGAAATACTCCGTGCCTGGTCAAGGGTGATGCAGATCACTACCCACTGGAGCAGAGGGGAACCTTCGTAACATTTCCCTGTGCGTCTGGTGACGTGAAATTTGTCAGGTTTAGTCTAATCCAGGGGGCTCAAACTCAGAAGACCACGAGGGCCACACGAGGACTAGTACATTGTCTGACTGCCGCATCACTGACACCTCGGCCCCGTCCCCACTCCTCCCCTTCCATGAAGCCCCGCCCCGCCCCACCTCTTTCCTCCCCTTCTCTGCCCCCATTCCAACCCCTTCCCCAAAATTCCCACCCCAGCTCCGCCCTCTCTCTGCCCCCAGTGGGTGCAGGAGGGGTGTGGTGTGCGGTGGGGGCTCATGGCAGGGAGTTGGGATGTGGGGTGCAGGAGGGGTGAGGGGTGCTGCAGGGCATTGTGGTGCAGGAGGGGTGCGGGGAGTGGAAGGGGGCTTAGTGCAGGGGGTTAGGGGGCTCAGGGCAGGGAGTTGGGGTGTAGGAGGGGTACGGGGTGTGGCAGGGGGTTCAGGGCAAGGGGTCAGGGTGAAGGGTGCAGCAGGGGGTATGGCTTCAGGAGAGGTTGGGGGGTGGTTCTGGCCCGGTGTGCACTGGGGGCAGGGCAGGCTCCCTTGCACTGCTCTGGGAAGCGGCTGGAACCTGGGGGAGACGGGGCACTGGGGTCTGTGTGTTGCTCTGGGGGTCTAAAACACGCGGGCGGCAAATGGGAGTTGCTGGGGGAGGTGCCTGAAGCAAGCGCAACACACAGACCCCAGTTCCCTGCCTCCCCCAGATTCTGGCTGCTTCCCAGAGCGGTGCGGGGACAGGGCAGGCAAGCAGGGAGGGAGGGAGGGAGCCTACCCTGCCCCCAGTGCGCTCTAGGTAAACACTGGGGAGGGCGGGGGGACCATGGGGAGCTCGTGGGCCGCAGAAAATAACCCCGCGGGCCGCGTGTTTTAGACCCCTGGCTTAATCCCAATGTATTTTTAAAAATCAAATTAAATCACTGCTCCCGAATGAAATTACCCACAGTCTCTGTGAT
Organism: Gopherus flavomarginatus; assembly: GCF_025201925.1. Classification (NCBI taxonomy): domain Eukaryota; kingdom Metazoa; phylum Chordata; order Testudines; family Testudinidae; genus Gopherus; species Gopherus flavomarginatus. Next base: position 10,549,603 of record NC_066639.1, read on the forward strand.
GATTCAACTTTGACCAAACTATTTACTTGTCAGATGAGGGAAAAGGACATTTGGGGGTGCACAATGTTCCTGGTCCCCCACTTCATGGTGCCTCCAGCACTGAGTGAATTTCACCCTCAGAGAAGATACATTATAAATAATGTTTTCTTTATGGTTTCCCATTACCTAACTGAATTGTTATCAATTCATTATCTCTGATATTTCATATGACTTTCAAGTTGATGTCTGTTTATTATTATTATTATTAATTAATAATAAGACGATTACATAAGAAAGGCCACAATGAGTCAGACCAAAGGTCCATCTAGCCCAGCATCCTGTCTTCCAACAGTGGCCAATGCCAGGTGCCCCAGAGGGAATGAACAGAACAGGTCATCAAATGATCCATCCCCTCTTGCCTATTCCCAGCTTCTGGCAAACAGGCTAAGAACTAGCAGCAAAGTACTTCACATGAGATGTTCAATTAAGAGAAAAATTGAACTAAATATTTTAAAAGATATTCCCCTAAACACACATAAATAAAGCAAACAGAATATATAAAATTGAATTTGGAATATTTTTAGTTAATGCAGACTGAAAGGAGTGTTTTCAAGAACCTGGAAAACATTTCATTCACGTTTTACTAATTTTGTGTCTACACTAGAGATAAATATTCAAAAGATTAAATAATTAAACTTGAGGAGACAAGGTTGTACAAAAGATTTACTTGTTGGAGGAAAGAATATGAGACTTACCAATTTCTCTATCCCATTCTCCTAAAATAAACAGAAATAAATATAAATTATTAAGATTTTTTTCTCTTTATTATGCAATTGTCTGAGTTTTGTGAAAGTCACACAGTGATTATATAATTCATGAGCTTTTGATAGGTTTAATGTTCTCAATGCCAGGAGAAAAAGGTTTTCCTTTCTCCACTTCCTTTTCTCATATTGCCAGCACTCAAGTTTAGGATGAGAGCTGATGTCTGTTAATCCCCTACTTTCTACTATGTATAACTTTTTCATATAACCTTTTGGGGTGAAATTTATCAGGTTTCATCTCATCACAATTCCTTTTTAACATTAAATGAAATGACAAACAACTGCTCTCAAAATAAAATTACACACACTCTTTATAATGACCTCACTTTCAACCAAATATTTACTTGTCAGATGAGGAAAAGGAAATTCTGGGGGGAGACGCTCTCTGTGCCCGGTAATGGGCTGATGCAAATCACTACACCCTGGAGCAAAGAGACACTTCAATAATATTTCCTTCTCTGTGCCACTGATGGGGCGGGGAGTAGGGCAGTGCAGCTATCTGTTTTCCCTGCTTGGCCCAGTCAAAAATTTCATTCTGGTTCTTTTTTCGTTTATTAGAAGAACATTTCTTGTTAATTTCACTATATTTTCTCCTATAACATTTACCTTTTTTAATTTTCAATAAATAAACAGTGAGGCCACTGACACCAAACAAACCCATCAGGATCACACACAGAGCCACCATCCAGGGATTCAGTCTTGGGAAAAAGTGATCTGAAAAACAAAACCCCAGGATTTGCATTAATTTGGAAGCAGGGACAAAGTCAAATTTTTTTTTTGTATTGCACACAAATAAATAAAAACTCCTCGTCAAGACTTCTGTGTCATAACAGTGAAAACATCACGTCATCTACACTAAAGACCAGAAACTGATTTTAAAAATGACTCCAACCAACACAGCTGTAACAATTATTTATCTGTGAATGAACAGGCCTGATTTGATTCATTGGTATTCAGAGATTCTTAGAGTTCAATGGCAAATTGGCTGATAACTGACCTGCTATATAAATTGTTGATTCCTTTTCTTGATTGAGAAAGGTGTTTCTGATCCAACAGGACAAGTTTTGGTTTGAATGTTCTTTTATAACAACGGCATTTGCTGTTTCAAACAGGCCATTATCCCCCAGGGATTTTGCTTCAGAGAGCGATGATAATTCTTGCCCATTGAGATCTCTCCACAGTACCTCTGGCTCTGGATACCACCCAGTTGATTGACAAAGCACCCGGATCCCTCCATCCTGATAACTATCCACAGAGATAAGAGGATTGGAGCCCAAACCTAGAAGAAAATTACATAAGTGTGTGTTAATTCCACGAGTTAGCTTAAAAGCTAAAAGGATGAGAGATAGGTTGTGGATCCCTTACTCTCACTAGAGATCACTTATTAATGCAAAAGGGATAAATGAATACTGGAATCTGTGAATTCCCACTACTCACGTACACAGGAGAACATGTAAACAAATATTTAAAATAATTTCGCTGAGTCAGTAAGACATATTGCCCTCTCAGCCCAAGAGCAATGGAATGTTGAACACATTGGGAAATTTGGCCATTTCATTTAAATATCTAAATGGGATACGATTTTTTCAAAAATCCATTTTTAGTGCATTGGATAGACATTTTGTTGGTTTGCTTTTTAAATTAATAAATCTAACTTGCTCCATGGTTACAGTGTCAAAACAGCAGGGGACAAATGCTCAGCCTTATCTACGAGTGGTAAATACAAAACTTCTACCCCCGCCCCCATTATATGGCCTCAGCCAATCAGAAAGCTGCAGGTGATTTTGACTGTACCACTAAATAACAATCAGTAGTGATCACATCAGAAGGTCACATAAACCTAGCAGTCCCACCTTAGCCACACATCCTCAAGATGACGGCAGAGAAATTGGTAGGCCATGAGCTTGTCTACACTTGAAATGCTACAGCAGCGCAGCTTCTCTGCTGTAGCACTTCAGTGTAGACACTACCTATGCCAAAGGGAGGACTTCTCCCGGCATCATAGGTAACACACCTCCCCGAGAGGCAGTCAACTAGTTCACAGAAGATTTCTTCTGTTGACCCAGTTCTGTCTGCAAGGAGACTTAGGCTATGTCTATACTTGCAAAGTTTTTTCACTGACACTTTTGTCAGTGATAGAGAAGCTCTAAAAGAAAAACATTGGTTTGTGTTCACATTGTTTTCCACAGGCATCAGAGCATGTTTACATATGCAGCACTTGCATCACAATGAAAGGAGTGCATTTTGGTACCTATCCCACTATGCACTGCTCCAGCACACAAAGCACATCATTATTGTGGCAGGGATTGATGTGTGTGTGTGTGTGTGTGTGTGTGTGTGTGTGTGTGTGTGTGACAGCCCCTGGAAGCCACCAGTCCTGAGGCAGGAGGACAGAAGACCCTGACCTCAGCCCCTGCCTCCTTCCCTGACTCTGCACAGCACATTCTGTCTACCTGCCTCTGTTCGCATTGTGGGAGGCAGCAGGAGCATTCCACAATAATAATTTGTTTTGTGTCCTGGTGCAGTGACACCACCGGGTGTTAGAACAGAACTAAAAGAGAGGGGCGCAGACCTTCAAGCTTCAAAGAGCTGCCACTCCCACTCTGCATTTTGGGATAGCTCTGGAGGGCAATTAGATCAGTAAAAGCAATCAAGAGTTTTCACTGGTACATCAGCCAAAAGCATCAGCACAAAAAGCAAAAAGACTCTTGTTAGGGCGGTTCTATTTTTGCACTGAATCTCAGCAGTTTAGGGTGGATTTCCAGTGAAGACGCTAGCGTGGTTTTTGCACAAAAACCAGACTTTTTGCACTAAAACTGTCAAGTGCAGACATTAGTTTTAGGTCAGCTTAATTATGTTGCTCGGGGGGGGGGGCGGGGCAGGAGGGAGGATATATTCTTCACACCCCTGAGTGATGTAGTTACACTGACCTAATTGTCTAGTGTAAACCAGACCTGTATTTGTCTAGAAGTCCTTTCCCTCCTAACTAAGGGCCCCTTTTGGAGTCAATCAAGAATTTCTTTTGGGCAAGGAAATCTCTTGCCCATTCTGCAAATGTCTTTAACAAAATGTTGGGAAAGTTTTCAACATCTTTCCCAAAGTATATGACTGTGGCCGTGTGGTGAAATCTAGACACACTGTGTTACTCTTCAATAATTCACAAGTTGTTAGTCACAGTTGTGGCAGTAGGAAAGAATAAAACCTGCAGCCCACACTAAGATAATACACAATGGCATAAGATAATAAGGCATGAACTGCTGACCTGCTACCTTCAGTTCCAACAAAGCTTCTTCATAAAAAAGACCATCTTGAACAAAGCAGTTATATTGTCCTTCATCAGAGCTTCTGATATTAAGAATCTGCAAGGAAACATTCCCATCCAGGATGCCATCTTTCAATAACTCTGTCCTTCCATGGTATTCTGCCATCTGCTGCCCATACTGATCCCTGAACTCATGATAGTGGTGAACAACTGAAGAGAACTCAGATCGGAACCATCTCACCTCCATGTTCTCAGCGCTCATCCTGGGGGACAGGTAACAGGGTAACACAACAGCCTTACCCACAATGGCAGTTACAGGGTGACCAGGACCGTTCACTTTGAACTGGGCTGTCAAATACACCAAAGCAAAAAAAACAAACTTAGAAGGAAAAAACAATATAAATGACAGATTCAATGGTCCAAACTTCAATGGTCCAAGACACCTGGCATGCAAATTTACAGCCTGAACATTTAAAATTTAGCAAAATTACAAGCAACTGAAAAGGTGGGCTGTATTAGAAAGTGACAGGCAAGCTTTGGTATAGGTGTCACTGGTAACTTCACTTATATTAATTTTAATATGCCATAGAGACATTTCAGTGCCCAATGAATGGGTAGGGTGATTTGAGTTTTTCAACTCTACCCCCCTCGTCCTGTTTTTAGTGGGACTGGGTCACTACTTGGTCTCACTGAGCCCAAATCTCTTCAGCTTCAGGCCAGGCTGCCTGGGTGTTTGACAAACGGTTAGGTCACAGAGGATGTAACGTAAGGAGCTCAGATACTATGGTGATGAAAGCCGTATAAGTACCTAGAGAGATAGAGATAATGAGTTGTGTCGTGTTCGGTGGGTATGAATTACTCCTCCTGAAGGGCTGGGGAGGAAGAGGAGACTTATTCTTTACCGGTATTGACTGAATCTGGAATTTGTTGTAGTTTTTGTTCAGTTTTGTATAAAAGAATAGAATAGGCACAACTTATAAATCACTATGATGAAACAAATCCTATAAACAGCAGTAGGAGCAATGGGATTCCTACCTGATTCCAGCTTGTGAATGTGAAAAGTAATGAAGAAAATGATCAAACTGGGCAGAGAAGAGCTGCCTATGGAGGTAGCACAGGATGAGAGAACCTTCATCCTCACTGTAACTTGATCTAGACAACAGGATGGGGAAGAAAAAAAAACATTTTACATTTAAATCCGATTTGTTAAACAAAGTAACTAATACCCACAGTTAGTGAACTGAATTGATTGTTTTGGGTGACCCTGTTCTTCAGGATTTTAGAGCTGGCATAGATCATCCTCTCACACCTTGTTTTTACTGAAGAGGTAAACAAGCTTTCCTGCTTTTTCAACTCCTAACACTGAACAGAGCTAGTTGGGTTCATTGAAATGAAGAAAATATTTTCTCTGCAGCTGTTTGAGCCCTTCAACAAATTCCGGTTCCAGGAGACTGGAACCAGTTCATTCATCTGACTTTCTTTGAAACGTCTGCAGCAAACATGTGCTACTTGAATATTATTTTTATATATAAATGTAAATGATATTGTTAGGCAAGAGTTAAAAATTCAGTTAGAAACTCACATAACCAGCAAGCAGGCCTACCTGAGGCCCAAGGACAATGGCAGCTGTAAACACTTGATAACTTAAATGGTCAGATGTCCGCCCAGTAACTCAGCCTCTCAGTGAGGAAGAACAGTACAAACATGTTAAGTATTCTCTTTCTGAAACAATATTTGTCTCTGTAAATACAAGATAAATGCAAATGAATTGATAAGAAAATGTACATAACTGGTTACTGTAACACCATACTTTCAAAGCTGTCCATCAGTCTTCCTGGTGCCGTGAATAAACCTCTTCAGTATCGTCTGTGCTGCCTGATTCTTGGGGAAAAGAATCTCCTTGCTTCACAATACTAATAGATTATAATAAAGTTAGGCCTTAACATCAGTTGTCACAATTTTATATTAGAAAACTAAACCAATATTTAACTAACATGAAAAAATCCAAGTTAAAGAAAAACCTCTGGTCTAAACTAAAAACATAATTTTTAAAAAAATCTATTTTCATCCACTCTGAACATCTGATATTTTCTTGGGACCCCTTTTGCCAAAGAACTACAGCACTTTGAGGAATTCAATTAAAAGGTGTGATTCCTTGGTTTGTGTAGATTGCATGAATTATTGTAGAAAGCTGAAATTTGTTTCTTTGTCCCTTTCAAAACAGAGCAGCAGCACTGCCAGGCCCAGTATTCAAAAATCAAAAGTCAGCGTAAGTCCCACCCTAATGGATTACGTCTGTGTGGTATAGTCTGGTTTTGTATGGTCTCCTCTTGTAGCTTTCATTAGCTGTAAAACTGCATAATGCTTTTGGAGTATCCATGACGAATGTGGTATTTGGCAACATATGCATGCTGTAATTTTAAACTTTACATTTGTTTCTTTATGAAAGCCAATACCAGCCCCCCACACACATACACACAAACATAATTTGTAAAAAAAATTACAGAGTGGGTCAAAAAAGATATGTGATTAACTTAAAAATCAATTAAAAAAAACCATTTTGATTCTTATTTCTTGCTTTTGGTTTCTGAGCCCTGAGGGTACACTCATGTCATAGTCTTAAATGTTCTTCTGCAACCATAAGGGCTAGAAATTTGCTTTTACTTTAAATTAAATCTGAGATTCAATAAGGACAAATGCAAAGCACACTGCTTAGGAAGGAACAATCAGTTGCACACATACAAAATGGGAAATAACTGCCTAGGAAGGAATGCTGTGGAAAGGGATCTGGGGGTCAGAGTGGATCACAAGCTAAATAGGAGTCAACAGTGGTGTAAAAAAGCAAGTATCATTCTGGGATGTATTAGCAGGAGTATTGTAAGCAAGATACGAGAAAAAATTCTTCTGCTCTACTCCGCACTGATTAGGTCTCAACTGGACTAGTGTGTCCAGTTCTGGGGGCCACATTTCAGGAAAGATGTGGACAAATTAGAGAAAGTCCAGAGAAGAGCAACAGAAATGATTAAAGGTCTAGAAAATGTGAGCTATCAGGGAAGATTGAAAAAATCTGGGTTTGTTTGGTCTGGAGAAGAGAAGCTTGAGAGGAGACATGATCACAGTTTTCAAGTACACAAAAGGTTGTTACAAGGAGGAGGGAGAAAAATGGTTCTTCTTAACCTCTGAGGACAGGACAAGAAGCAATGGATTTAAATTGCAGCAAGGGTGGTTTAGGATGGAGAATAGGAAAAAAGCTTCCTAACTGTCAGGGTGGCTAAGCACTGGAATAAATTGCCTAGGGAGGTTGTGGAATCTCCATCACTGGGGATTTTTAAGAGCACGTTAGGAAAACACCTGTCAGGGATGGTCGAGAAAATACTTAGTCCTGCCTTGAGTGCAGGGGACCAACTAGGTGACCTCTCGAGGTCCCTTCCAGTCCTACGATTCTATGATTCTCACATAATCTCAAAATTACAGTGCTGCAGTTTTTGGAAAATTATCAATTTGATTTAAAAACGGATTTTTCCCTATTATTTTAATGTTTTAAATGCTTCAAAGTGAGAAGTCCTAATAAAATAGAATCAAAACCCTTTTTGATCTCTTCCTTATTCTTTCTAAAGGTGAAAAAGGGAGCTAAAATCAAAACTGAAAAGACGAAAACTAAAATCTAAATTTTTGTTCAATACGACTTGATTAAAAATTGAAAAATAAACTAAATACTTTACACAAAACAAAAAAAGTAATTTCACAACAAAAACACCATTATTTTTACTAGTTTTACTCCCCTCCAATAGTTTTTTACACACGAGGAGATGATCTGTCACACAGTGTATAAATTTGCCCCGTTTTAGTTATGTCCTGAAGTCCCTACTCAGCAATACTCTTAAACACATGATCAATTTTAGGCACATGCTTAATTCCCACGGATTTCAGAAGGAGAAAAGGATGCAGTTTTCTGTTTTGATTAATTCTGGACATAATTTTATTTTATACAGAAGCAGAAGGATTCACCCCCACAATCAAGAGATAGAAAACTGCAATGACAACCAGCAGAAAACTAGACTGATGACACCTAGGTCTGGTGCAGTAAAGTTCTTTCCTTATTCAAAATATAGGAAGTTGCTTGTTATAATCTTCCCCTGAAAACAGTACGAGGCCCAGTAATCTTGAATAAAGCACAGTAGCAAAAGAAATAGATTACTGATTCAACAAAATGTAAAAATCTCATGTTACATTGCTAGGAACATAATCTGCAGTGTATTTGACAGTAAATCATTTTTAACCTACAGGTCATGGAAAGTTTAGATGAAGAGTAAAATAAATTATCACAGGATTATTTAATCATTTTTAATAATCAGGGCTACCCGGAGGGGTGGGGGGCAACTGGGGCAATTTACCCCAGAACCCACAGGGGCCCCCACGAGAATATAGTATTCTATAGTATTGCAACTTTTTTTTTTTGGAAGAGGCCCCTAAAATCGCTTTACCCCAGGCCCCCTGAATCCTCTGGATGGCCCAGAGAAGCATGTATGAGCAGTTATAAGCAGTTATTCTGAAGCAAAGTTAACCCACCTGGTTGGTTCTTCCGAGAAATTTTAAATCTTCAGAGTGTGGTCAGACCTTATTCCTTTTGTTGAGCTAGTTACATGTTAATTGATTATTCCAGTTTATCAAGATGCTCAGCTAATTCTGGCTATAAAATAGCCGGAGCATTTTCTCACCGCTTTTCCATACTTTTTTTTGTTTTGTTTAAGAAATTGGGTTTTGTTCCAGACTTGCCGCATTTGCCGAGTTGGAAAGTGAAAGTAACACTGTGACTTGAAGGTGGCATCGTTTCAAAGCCTGTCATGTGGGGCAGTTAGAGTCTTCTCTTAAAGAAACAGGAAACTGCTACAGTCCTGCTGAGCTGGAATTGCCTGCAGACTCAAATATGCAGGCTTCTGAAGTTACCTGACTCCATTTCAAAGACATTCCTGACATGCATGTGAGGAAATGGGTATTCACCCACGAAAGCTCATGCTCCAAAACGTCTGTTAGTCTATAAGGTGCCACAGGATTCTTTGTTGCTTTTACAGATCCAGACTAACACGGCTACCCCTCTGATACATTTCAAAGAGAATCTTCTGACTGCTTTCTACAACCCTTTCATCCTTACTCACAAGATTGCATTAAACACTGTACTTTCACTTACTTATAATTAAACACAGTCCCCATGGCAAGAAGACCCCTGTCCTCTGCTGCTATCTCAGCCTCAGTTCAGCTTTCAAGCTAGAGTCCTGAAGAGGAGCTCAGCATAGCTCAGGAGCTTGTCTTTTTCACAAACAGAAGTTGGTCCAATAAAAGACATTACCTTCCCCACCTTGAGTCTCTAAGTTCATCAAAACTCAAATTTCTGAAAACCAGGAAATGCAGAGTTAAGGTACCCATATGACCACTCACATTTCTCCAAAATAATATAATAAAATAGTAAAAATAATCATTTTTAAAAAAATGTAGACGGAGGTAGATGTTACCCACATGATTACAGATTCTCACCCAGGGTGGGGTTCAAACCTGAAAGTTGGTAGAATCTATGAATTTTATGAAATGCTGTGTTTTTGTTTTGCTTTGTGGGTTTTTTTTAAGTGGCCTGTATCTCAGGAAAGCTTGATCAAATGCCTCTAAATTTGATTTACTAACCCTACCCTGCCCTGCCTTACCACGAGGCATAGTAAAGTTCAGGACAATCCATATAAGCACATGTAAGCAGAGTTAGGATGAGCGCTACCCTGATATCTGGTGGTGATTTGTAGGGAATGTGGAAAGAATTCCAATAATTTCAAAGAATGGGGAAAGATTTGCATTGGCATCCACCCTCCACTTAGCATAAGCCCACAGCAGACTGGGATGGTTATTTTAACAGCTCTAGGATCCCCAATTTCTTTGTTATTGGGGCAGGGAAAAAAAAAAGTTTGTCACCCTGATTGTGTGAATGGGGAGCTGTGGGACTGCTTTGTGACAGAGATGACTCAACCTCAGTTGAGTGGTACTTGCTAAACATGGGACATGGGTTCCAAAACCCCATGAAGGGAGAGAGGTTGGGGACTGGTATGTGTACCTGATGGTATAGGCCCCTTGTGAGGGCCTGGAACACCAATTGCACATCCTCCTCTCTCCACTGTGGAATGTCAGAGTTGATTTTTTATTCCTTTAAGAATCCGGATATAGGTTACTGAGCTGAACTCACTTTTGGCTAATGGTGCACTAGCACTGGGGCTCCCCTACTATGAGCTGAAATTACTAAAGAGCTGAGAGCACTGAGTACTGTGCTAACTAGTGGGGGAGCCTGAAGCTATACTGTGGAACAGAGCAGCTGGTGGAGTGGAGCAGTTGCGGGGATGGCTGGAGCGGATCATGGGACAGCTGGTGGCAGCGGAGCAGCTGGCAGAGTGGAGTAGCTGTGGGACGGGTGGAGCGGCCCACAGAGCGAGCAGAGCCGAGCAGTTTGCAGGGACGACTGGAGCAGCTCACGGGACAGCTGGTGGAGCAGAGCAGCTGGTGGAGCGGAGCAGTTTGTGAGGACGGTTGGAGGAGCAGAGTGGAGTGAATGGTAAAGTGGAGCAGTTTGTGGAGAAGGCGGGAGCAGAGCCCACGGAGAGGCAGGGCAGTTGGCCCCGGACCACGTAAGGTGCCCCTTTCTACCCAGGCTGCGGGGAGGGACCTCTGCAGATAGACTCTCGAACTTTGGGGCTGCACTGACCCAGGACAGAGACTTTTGGATTGTGGGACTTTTGGGAATGTGGGTGATTTGGGGGTTGCTGGACTCAAGAGCCCAGGAAAGAGAACACAGCCCAATTTCCTGGGGTGGGTCTTTGCTCACGGTTTGGTCTATGAACTCTAGTTGAGGTGTTTTCCCAATTTAGTGTTTGTTGTTTATCTCATGTATTAAACCTTTTCTGCTACACCGAGACTCTGTGCTTGCGAGAGGGGAAGCATTGCCTCTTTGAGGCACCTAGGGGTGTGTGTAAGATTTTCCCAGGTCACTGGGTGGGGGCTCGAGCTGGTTTGGCATTGGGTTATTGAAACGGAACCCCTTGATACTGAACCCGGCCCTTGTTGCTGCCAACTCAGAGGGGCAGAAGGGTTACATAAACAAGACACGAGAAGTCATTCTTCCGCTCTACTCTGCGCTGGTTAGGCCTCAACTGGAGTATTGTTTCCAGTTCTGGGCACCACATTTCAAGAAAGATGTGGAGAAATTGGAGAGGGTCCAGAGAAGAGCAACAAGAATGATTAAAGGTCTTGAGAACATGACCTATGAAGGAAGGCTGAAAGAACTGGGTTTATTTAGTTTGGAAAAGAGAAGGCTGAGAGGGGACATGATAGCAGTTTTCAGGTATCTAAAAGGGTGTCATCAGGAGGAGGCAGAAAACTTGTTCACCTTAGCCTCCAGTGATAGAACAAGAAGCAGTGGGCTTAAACTGCAGCAAGGGAGATTTAGGTTGGACATTAGGAAAAAGTTCCTAACTGTCAGGGTAGTTAAACACTGGAATAGATTGCCTAGGGAGGTTGTGGAATCTCCATCTCTGGAGATATTTAAGAGTAGGTTAGATAAATGTCTATCAGGGATGGTCTAGATAGTATTTGGTCCTGCCATGAGGGCAGGGGACTGGAATCTACGACCTCTCAAGGTCCCTTCCAGTCCTAGAGTCTATGAATCTCTGAATAAAATCGACTAATTTCTGAAAAACTGAGTGTAGCATTGGGAGCAGCATCTGAGGTTTTCCTGTCTAGCCGGCTTGTTTCCTAGAATGAACGCTCCTTGAGTGGGGTGATCCACAGGGAGTAGCTCAAACCTCCAAAGTGTCTGACCAGGGGCAGGACAGTAGCCCAGTAAGGGAGGGGTGTGACAGTGACATCACAAAGGCCTTTTGTAGGACCTCAGACTATCGGTCAAAGGTGGTGACCTCACAGAGAGATGCTGACATCAGCCAGGCAGGACAGGGGCGAGGGGCCAGGGAAACCTCAGAGACCCCTGTGGTTTTGCTTCAGCAAGTCTCCTTCTCCAGGTCTCTCTTTGAGGACTGAGGGAGTATTCGGGTTCACGTACATGAGCGCCAGGAGGAACCTGTTTTGAGTTTTCTCCTTCCCTTTTAGTGATTTTACTAGAAAACAGCTGCCCCTGTTTAGAAGGTAAGAGCCTCCTAGGTGTCTGAAACCTGTTCAGTCTGATCTACCTGGTGAGAGTTGAATTCTAGGCATGGAAAACACGAGCTTAAGGAGGCAGTATTGTGCACCTGGGATTTTGTCCTTTAGAATCACTGGGGACATTAGGGTTTGTCCTTTTTGTTTCACCTCTTCCTCCATCCCTCTCTCCCTCCTTTCTCTTCTTCTCTTGCGCCCTTTGTCCTTTTACCTGTTCTCCTCCCAACACCAGGAGGGTGTGTGTGTGTACATGTGTGTGTTGCGGGGGAATGCTCTGCAGCTCCCACTGTGGGAGGTCCACCCATAAATGTGGGGCTGAACTATTGCTCGGGTAGTGATCCCCACCAGTGACCTGGGCCATCCCTCAGCCTCCCTGGTGAGATCCCTCAGCCTCCCATCCTCAGTCTCTACCCTGATTGGCTGAGCAGGGGGTTATTGACAGGGAGGTGACTCAGCTCCTTGTTGTTCTCTTTTAAGACCAAGGAAATAAGTCAGAACCAGTTCTATGTTTGATGAATTTTGCTGCTTCTCTGCATTAATTGTCTCTGAGCAGTTGATGATTCTCTCTAACATTGCAGTTCTCCTCAAATACTTGCTGAATAATTACTGTGCACGGGTGCTAGTTGGGAGCTCATCTAAGAACACTTTACTCAGGTCATTCAATGTCTGAAATTCAAGATCCGATGGTTAGTTTCAAAATCAGGGCTCTTAGGTGCTATTTCCAACTCTGCCTCTGACTGGCTGTGTGACCTAAGACAAGTCAATTCTCCTTTCTCAGCCTTAGCTTCTCCTTCTTTCAAGTAGAGATAATAATGATCCGCTCCTACCTACCTCACAGTGCGTGGAGGCAGGGCCCGCTCTAGGTTTTTTGCCGCCCTAAGCAAAACAAATTTTGGCTGCCCCCACCCCAGCCCTGGGCTCCCCGCCACACTCTCCTGCTGACCGAGCACTGGGCTTCCCCCCACCTGCAGCCCCCTGCCACCCCAGCCCTGGGCTCTCCCCACCCAACACCCCATGCCAACATCAGTTTGTTCTCCCCAGTCCACCCAGGCTGAGCTGCTCCCTTTTATACTCCATCTCCAGTAGGAGCATGCCCAGAGAGGGTGAGGGGGTGTGGCCTCTTCAGCCCACAGGGTGCAGTTAACCCTAGCAGTGCCAGTGCAGGGTTGAGGAACCTCATCAGAGACAGCATTTCCCAAATTTTGGGATTAGCCAGGAGATCTCTTCAGAGGTAACCTCCTGTAGGGACTGAGTCACAAATACCTTGGGAACCAAATACCTGGGCATTTTGCCTAGTTCGAAGTCACTTGCTGTGGAATTCTATTCCTGGATCATCTGAGACAATATTGACTTAAACAATCGAACTACCCTGTGACCATGTGCACTTACTTCCGTCAGTTGCACCATTTGGGGTCTGCTGCTGTTCACCTTTTCAGAGTGGAGATTTAAAAACAGACTGTTTCTCTGATAATATGTCCACCAGCTATGAGTATTCTCTCCTGTTGACTGAGCTGTATTTGAATTTTCTCCATGTCATCATGCAGGGATAGGGGAAAAAACAAACCTAAAGTAAAAAATGATGGTCATTTGCCTGAAATTTCCCAATAAATCTGAGCTACAATCTGTCAAACACCACTAACCTGCAGTTATATGACCAAGGAGCCTTCATGAAAGATAGAAAACCCATATCACAAAGAGGTAGAAGACACTTTCATTTTAATTTAAAGTGAAATTCCAGACTAGGTTACATCTGATGTCTCAGAATCAGGATGAGAAATTCTCCCCTGATCCACTGAAACCTGCTTCACCCAGCGCTGTCTCATTAGTGTTATTTACAGAAGTTTTAGCACCTACAGAATGGGCGGAAAAAAAAGCTGACCTTCCCAGAAGTGGCTTTGCCAATAGAGGGAAAAGGGGATTTGAACAGTGCTTGGGATCCATTTGAAATCCCCTTCCAGGTCCGTGACACTTTCATTGCCTGCCAGAGTGACTCTGATTTAGGATCAAAGACGTCCAAGCACCATTCCCAAGCATGGACAGCCAAGAACATGACCTCACCGGACACATTGGGAAGTGAAGGAATATAAAGGGGTGAACTCTGCATGGCTCAGACACAAGGTAAGAGTTCTGGGGTGATGGGGAAGGACAGAATCTGAGTCGCCCCACCTCCTTCCAGTGTCACAGAGCCTGAAATGACCCTTATTTCCCTGACACTGCTCCAGCTCTTCATCATATTTAAATATATTTTACATGAGAAAAAAAGTCAACAAAATAACTGCTGTTCTGCACAATCCAGGGTAATGTGAGAACAACTGGGAATGAGACAATCTGTCCTCAGAGAGGAACTTGACATCTGGAACAAAAACTTTGCACTGGGAAAAGGAGTATAAATGTGAATCTCCAGGTTTGTTTAGACAAGGAAATGTGATGGTGGTTAGGTCAGATCAGGAGGAAATGTGCTAGATAACCCCACCCACTATCCATGGCCCATGTCTTTACTGCAAGAATAGCTGTCTTTTTACATCAGGAAAGTGAACTCAAGCTAGCTAACTCCATGGCAACCACAGTGATGAGACCCAGGTAGATTTTATCTCAACGTAGCTGGTTGAAGACACTCCCCATCTCCCCCACCTGAGGTGATGACATTACTGGTAGAAAGGACACCCACTCCCATGACTCGCAGGACAATGGAGTTGATAGAAAGGACCACAGGATGCACCCCAAGGACGGGCGAGCTTCAAAAGTGCGCAACTCGTGTGGGAGCTGAGGGACTACAGTGGGCAAAAGATGCAAACGGCCTTAACAATCACTATCTGGGAACTGTCAAAAGAATTGAAGAAAAAAATCTTCTGACAGGTCTAGAGAAGGTTTTTATGAAGTTTGTCTCCTTTACGGATTCTCTGATGTTTAGAAAGGCCTGAACTATGAGCGAAGCTTTTCCCACACTCGCAGCATTCATACGGTCTCTGCCCGGTGTGGATTCTGTAATGTGTAATAAGGGTTGAGCTCCGAGAGAAGCTTTTCCCGCACTCACTGCATTCATAGGGTCTCTCTCCCGTGTGGACTCTCTGGTGAGAGATAAGGGAGGAGAGGTGAGTGAAACGTTTCCCACAGTCACTGCATTCATAGGGTGTCTCTCCTGTGTGGATCCTCTGATGCATATTAAGGTTTGAGCTCCGAGAGAAGCTTTTCCCACACTCACAACATTCATAGGGTCGCTCTCCTGCATGCATTGTCTGATGAGAGGTAAGGGAGGAGGAGTGAGTGAAACGTTTCCCGCACTGACGGCATTCATAGGGTCTCTCTCCTGTGTGGATCCGCTGATGTATAGTAAGGTTTGAGCTCCGAGAGAAGCTTTTCCCACACTCGCAGCATTCGTAGGGTCGCTCTCCCGTGTGCATTGTCTGATGAGAGATAAGGGCTGATCTCTGAGTGAAGCTTAGCCCGCACTTGCAGCATTTGTAGGGTCGCTCTCCTGTGTGGATTCTCTGATGAGAGATAAGGGTATATCTCTGAGTGAAACTTTTCCCACACTCACAGCATTGATAGGGTCTCTCTCCTCTGTGTATTTGCTGATGCCTGCTAAGGGCAGAGGTACGATTGAAGCTTTTCCCACACTCACAGCATTCATAAGGTCTCTCTTTTGTGTGGATTATCTCATGTCGAATAAGGCCTGAATAGTAATTGAAGTTTTTCCCACACTCACTACACGTATTCTCTCGCTTCTCCGTGAGGATTTTCTCCTGGGACGTAGTTTCCTTGAGGTCCCTGTGAGTTGCCTGACAATTAATGGGTTCATCCACTCTCTCCTCTGAGTGGTTTCCCTGCTCTCTCTCTGGTCTGTGGTAACTTTCATCAGCTTTTCCCTAATCACGGGGGCTGGACACGCTCCCTTTGGATCTTCGCAGTAATTCCCCTTGCACTTCGGCAAGCTCAGCATCTTCCTGGTGAGGATTCTGCTCCTCACTCTCCCTCACCACCCCATCATCTGCTAGAAGAGAGGAGAAATCTCAGAATTGGGGATGGAAAGGCAGAGAGCAAACCCAAGTAAGTGCCGGAGAGACAGAAAATAAAAATCAGCGACTGAATTCCCACAAACTCATCCCCATAGAGGAGAGTGGAGGGGATAAATTCTGCTCCACACCCAGGACCGGCCATTAGAGTGGGCCGTACGTGTGCCTCACCCAAGGGGGTGCCGAGCGCAGGGTTTGGTTTCCCATCTGACCTGCTGCCGAGAGGCTTGCTGGGCTGATGAAAATGGCACAGGGAGGCAGATAAGCAGCTGCGTGGGGGAGTGGGAGAGACCTGAGCTGCAGGGGGCAGTTGGACAACCAGCCGTCAGAGCCAGGTGAGTGCTCCAGAGCAGAGGGGCCTCTCCACACACACAGTCCTTCACACACGCCCATCAACATACACACACTCCTCATATCCTCTCCTCCACACACACACACACACACCAGGGCTCCCTGCATGCAGGTCACTTCCCCACCTGGGCTATGCTGAGACATCATGAGCAGCTGCTCTCCTGCCCTCCGCCTACACAGCCTGCAGGAAAAGTGACCTGGGTGCAGGAAGCCCTGACGTCGCTCCTTGCTCCCCTCTCCCAGCCCCCCAGGGCTGCGTGGGGCAGGGGAGCAGCAGTCCAGTGGGGGAGCGAGCAGCAATGCCAGCTGCTTTGTGCATCTAGGTCAGGGTCCCCACTTGGGTGCAGGAGGATGCAAGCGTTAGGGGCAAAGGGGGCACAGTGCAGGGGTTGGGGGCTCAGGGAGGGGCAGGTGTTAAGGTGCAGGGGGTATGCACCACGCAGGGGTTCAGGGTGCAGGAGGGAGGTGCAGGGGGTATGAGAGAAGGGGGCACAGTCCTGGGATTAGAGGCACATGAGGGAGGGGAAGGGGTTGGGGTGAAGGGGGCACAGGAGGGGGCAGGTGTTGGGAGGGGCTGGAGGGGGCAGAAGTTAGGAGTGAAGGGGGAGCAGGTATTTGGAGTGAAGGGGGCACAGTGCAGGGGCTGGGGGAAAGGGAGGGTGGGGAACCTGGCGAGCCCATGGGGGACAGAGGGAATGGGGGGGTGCCATGCCCATGAGAGCCAGGGGCACCAAAATGCAAGTTTGCCCTGGGTGCCATTTCCCCAAGGCCGGCCCTGCCCACACCCCATCCGAACACTCAGTCGGAAGGGAGGCAGCTCCAGCCAAGGTGTCAATCACCATCTGCATTAAGCCAGGAGTGAGATCTGCTGGGGACTGTCCTGAGCTCACAGAGTCTGTGTGGGGAATCCCAGCTGGTTCTCTCAGGCACTTACAGTTTCTGGGTTGGTTTAATGTTTCCTCACCTGTCCAGGGACTTCTCAGGATCTTGCTTTCCTCTGAATCCTGGATATCCAGGACCCACGGCTCTTCCCCTCCTTCCAGCTGGGAGATCACAGAGGGTTTGGAAACTGGAAACCCTGGTCAAGGGAAAGAAAACAAGGGAGGCAGGAGGGTACTTTGCCCACCTCTGGTATAGATGATGACTAAACTTAAACCTCTGCGAACCAGGAAATGAGAAGTTAATGTAAACGCCCCCCCCTTCCAATGCAACCTTAACTTTGCCCCCAATCCTCAACCCTGCAGCTGGCAAGAACCACTGAGGATGGTTTTGTGTGGGCCGTGCAAAGGTTAACAAACTGCTACAGGGACTCAGATATTCAGCTCAATGCAGCAGTAACAGGATGAATTCTATGGTCTGTGGTATAAAGGACGTCAGAGCAGATGACCTAATAGTCACATCTGGCCTTCAAAGCTGCGAACCTATAATCGATCCGAGGAAAGACTAAGAGAACGTGCCGTCGTCTGTGCTGTGTTCACAGATGGGAATCCCAGCATCTATCCGCATGCCTCCAGCTGTGTGCACTGGGCCAGCTGTAGCTGTGACTGGCCGATGGAGGGATGGGTTGCAGCAGCTGGGCAGAGTTGTGCCTGTGCTACGCAGAGAGGTGCATGTGAAACTTGGGGGGCCAATTCTGCCTCATTTCTGTGCTGAGTGTTGCAGGCTGTGTCAGCAAAGGTGCCCAAGGGTGTGTTCTTGCCATGGGGATTGTCAGCACCCTGGTGGCGTATGTTGGAGTGATCTGTGGGGCTTAGTGAGGGGTAAGTGAAGGCAGGGACTCACAAGGAAAACTCAGGTTGAGGGCAAAGGGGTGGTAACACTTTGCAAGTCTGAGATGGTCTGTGTGCAGGAGGTTCAGTACTGGAGAGCAGCCCAGGGGGAGGAAGCTTCTGTTTGCTATGATGGAGTTGAACCCGATTATCTTAGCAAAGAGAAGTGGTGAGACTTTCTGCTGGACTGCTCTGTTCCCAGAGCGCTCTGTAACAGGGGAGGGCAGAGGGCTAGTGTGTGTGTCACTGGCATTTCGGGGCGCTGCTGAAACCGGGCAGAGCAGAGGTGGCATTTTGGGAGTGGCGTGAACCTTAACTTTTCATTTCCCCTTCTAAGAACCGAGGGGACAGGAATCCTTACCCGGCAAGGTCACCTTCTCATAGTTCTCCTGCATGACGTCTCTGTAAAGGGCTCTCCGAGTGGGGTCTACCAGAGCCCACTCTTCCCTGGTGAAATACACAGCCACCTCCTCGAAGGTCACCGGCCCCTGAAAGAGCAAGAGTCCAACCATCAATACCTGCTGCCCCACTCACAGCCCCACTATTCACGGGGGAAAGCAGCCAATCAAATGGAAGCTCGGAGAAACAGTCGGCAGAGTCCTATCCCCACACTGCTGAGAGCAGCCAGGGGCAGCACGGTGAGAGAACAAAGAGAGACCCCTTGTCTCTGCCTGCTGATCCATCACACACCTACTAGCCAGGGGCTGATACAACCCCATGGTAGGAACCCACCACCCTCCCCACTGCCAGCAGCTGGATGTGAGGGGCCGGGACATCTTCCCTGCACCTCCCTGGTGGGGGCCCCCTTTCCATGTCACACCAGCCCCTGGCTAGCAGGCTGAGGGCTCAGCACTGGAAGTCTGGTCAGTTTTCCCAGCCCTGCCCAGGGGGTTGGTTTCTCTATTTCCTGTTTCACAAATTAGGGAATTTTCTCCCCCAACACCCAAGTGTTTGTTCTGAGGATCTAGGCCCACGTTAAACAAGTCCCAGCAGGTTTATCACACTCTGTCCCCATCCCTTTCCTCACCCAGCGTATTCCCTGCCCCCGCCAGCCCTAACTCCCCACAAGTTGCCACTTCTTCAGTATTTCCTGCCCCTCCCCCTCTAGCAGGAACCCACCAGCAACCCCCCAATAACCCCGACCTGAGCTGGCGCCACTGCAGCCAGAGAGCTCCCCCGGCCGGGCATGGAGGGGTTAATGCCTTCCTGTGCCCCGCAACCCCCGCCCCGCTCTCAGCTGCTCCAGCCCTTTCCTGTGTCCTGCAACCTCCCCACCCCGCTCCCAGCTGCTCCAGCCCCTTCCTGTGCCCTGCAACCCCCCCCCACTCCCAGCTGCTCCAGACCCTTCCTGTGCCCTGCAACCGCCACCCCCGCTCCCAGCTGCTCCAAACCCTTCCTGTGCCCTGCAACCGCCACCCCCGCTCCCAGCTGCTCCAACTCCTTCCTGTTCCCCGCAATGCCCCCCTGCTGCTCTAGCCCCTTCCTGTGCCCCGCAACCCCATCCCACTCCACCCACTCCCAGCTGCTCCAGCCTCTTCCTGTGCCCTGCAACCCCCCTGCCAGTTCCCAGCAGCTCCAGCCTCTTCCTGTGCCCTGCAACTGCCCCCCCCCCCGTCCCAGCTGCTCCAGCCCCTCCCTGTGCCTTGCAAACCCGCCCGGGCTGCGGCGCTCCCCGGGGTGTCTCCAGGGGCTGGGGGGGGAGGCCGAGTCCCTGCTTTTCTCCTGCTCCCTCCGGGCTGAGGCGGCTTCCCGCATGTCCGAACCCCCGTGTGAGGGGAACGGGGGCAGGGCCAGGCCCTGGGAGGAGCTGCCCCTTCCTGCCGGCAGTGGGGCCACGGCCGTGAGCGCAGCGCAGGGGCTGCTCCAGCCCTGCAGCCCGCGGGGCAGCGCGGGGGGGCGGGGACACACGTGGGGCTGACACGCTCCTGCTGGGGGGGTGTTATTACGTGGGGGTCACAAGCCCCCCCCAGCTCTACCGCTCCCCGGGAAAAGCCGGGGGGGGGGGTCTGAGAGGCACCACCTGGGAGAGGGGGTCGGGCCGGGGGAAAGGATGAGCGGTGCGGGGACAGTCAGGCTGGCCCTGGGGACCTCCCTTCCCTGGGCTAGGAAAAGCGGAAGCGCCCCCAGGGCAGGCTGGGAGATGTAGTTCCTGACTCTCCCTGGACCGGAAGTGACGTTAGGTGGGAGAGCACAAGCAGAGCTGCAAACGTGCGCGAGTTGCTCTGGCTCTGCCTGGCTCGCGCGGGGCCGTTGGAGCCTCTCCCGGGGCCGGACAAGGGTTTTGTGTCTCCCGGCTCTGGGCATGCGCAGATCGGGCGGAGCAGGAGAGTTTGTGCTGGTGAGACCCGTAACCCCCCAGCACCCAGCCCGGGAAAGTCCTTGCCCCAAAGAGATCACAATCCAAGTACACAATGGGTAGGAGGAAAACAAAAAGGGGCTGTGACTTCCCCAAGGTCACCAAGCAGGTCAGGGACAGAGCCAGGAACATACCCCGTTAACGCCAGAGCCACATCACCCACAGCTTGGGAAGGTCCCCACACCCCATTGTATTAGGCTGCAGGAAGAGGTGGTTTGTCCATGGATGCACAGGCTGTCTTGGCAGGGCAGTTCAGCTGTGGTCCCTGCACACAGCTGGGTGTGTGTGTCATGGGTCAGGAGAAGTCAGTGTCCAGTCCTGTGGGGCTGTGCTCCGGGCTCATACCTCCAGCACTCACTGCTGCCCCTCCCTTACCAGCTGCACTGGTCAGCCAGCCCCAGGCCTCTGTGAGGTCAGTGCCCCGCCCACCCCATCACTTCAAACCTTCAAACAGGGACATGGTGCACCAGTGCCAGAGTGCACTAGTGTAAAGTCTGTCTGTACTAAGGGTTTGCACCAGTGCCTAAAACACCAGTATGGCAGAGACCTTCAGTGCCCAAAACAGCAGTACGGTGGCACTAGAACTGGGATCTAGTTCTAGCTCTGTCACAGACCTTGCACACATCAATGTTTTTCTTCTCAACTTTAGTCTCTTTACCCAGCTGCCCACTCACTGGGGTCTCCTCTCTCTCCACAGCTGCTCACCACTAAAATCTGTGTGCGTGTCACCAGAGCTGAGCTAGTTCAGCTCTGGAACAGTCTTACAAGGGGAGCTGTGGAGTCTCTTTTCCTGCAAGTTTTTAAGAACAGATAGGACAAAGCTCTGTCAGAGATAATCAACATATACTTGGCCCTGCCTCGGTAGAGACAGCTGGACTTGATGACATCTTGAGGTCCTATCTAGCCCTACATTTCTAGCATGCTATGCAATATATACGTATAATACAACATCCAGAGAAAAACCGCACGACAACATGAAGTCATTCAAAAAACACCACCACCACAAAAAACTACATTGCACAGCATAAAATGACACAATACTAAGGAGAAGAAAGCAACACAATGCAAACTAACACAACTTAGGACCAAAGTTCACAATACAAAATAACAACTCAAACCAACATAACATAGACACAAAACAAGCTAAAGCAAAACAACGCATCATAAAACTATGCAACACAACATGGTACATCATAGGTCCAAATGGCACGATGCAAAACAGCTCAGCGTAGAACAGGACACAGCACAAAAGAGAATTATTTCAATGTAGGCCTGGAAGAGATCTTGAGAGGTCGTCTACTCCAGCCCTCTGTGCTGAGGCAGAACCAAGTACCCCTAGACATTCCCAGACTGGTGTATCTCTAACCTGGTCTTAAAAACCTCCAGTGAAGGGAATTCCACAGCCTCCCTTGGAAGCCAATGCAACACAGGCCAAAACATCACTGTACACACACATGCTGGGCTTGTGCATAAGGGGAGAGGCAAGAACTGAAACAATCTGGGTTCAGTTCCCAGTTTTGCCACAAATTCTCCACGCAAACTTGAGCAAATCACTTCAGCTCTCTGAGCTTCAGTTTCACCATCTGTAAAATGGAGAGTCGCCTCCCACCATTGGCCTATTTAGCCTTTCAGCTTTTTGGGGCTATGCCTGTCCCTGTGGGCATGTCGACACTGCAGTCAAACACCAGCGGCTGGCCCGTGCCCGCTGACTTGGGCTCACACGGCTCAGGCTGTGAGGCTGTTTAATTGTGGTGTCGATGTTCCGGCTGGGGCTGCAGCCCAAGGTCTGGCACCCTCCCACCTCGCACGGTCCTACAGTCTGGCTTCAGCCTGAGCCCAGGCATCTACACTGCAATTAAACAGCCCCTTTGCCTGAGCCCTGTGAGCCTGAGTCAGCTGGCATGGGCCAGCTGGGGGTTTAACAGCAAGGTAGAGATATCCTTGGTGTCTTTTCCGCACCTATCACAATGGGAACCCTGATCTTGGTCAGTGTCTGTGCAGAGCCCTGCACAACAGGAAGCCTGATCTCAGTTGGGGACTCTGCAGCTCCCAGCATTACAGGATCCCTGATTTTGTTTAGGGCCCCTGCAGCAACTGGCAAAAATGTGGGGACAGGATCTCTGTCAGGGTCTGTGCAGTGCACAGTACAGTGGTGGGGTGTGATCTTCGTTAGGGTCAGTGCAATGCCAGGCCCAACGGGGACACAGATCTCAGTCGAGGTCTCTGAAGTGCTCACAACAATGGAGGCAGCGGTTTGGGTCACAGTTGTGCGCTTCCTGGCACAAGGGGGGCTGTGATCTCGGTGCAGGTCTCAGTTTTACCTGGCACAACAGTGTGGTCTGATCTCACCTGGGGTCTCTTCAGTGCCTGGCAGAACTAGGCCCAGATCGCAGTTGGGGCCTCCGCAGAGCCTGGCAGAACAGGGCCACGCTCAGTACGATAGGAGCCCTGATCTCAGTCACACACCTGGAGAGAAAAGTGGGAAGATTTTTGAGAATTTGAAATCAGTATTTGAGAACTGAGGAAAAATTGAGGCACAAACAAAGTATTTGCCAATATAAGGGACAAGCACCAACATGTGGGGAGATTTTATGTCACCATTCAACAGTTCAAGAGAAAAGAGGGGAAATTGGAGGGGATTACACAGGGATATTGAATCAACAACAGGATGGGACGGATTCTTCTTGCCTCACACTCACAGGGCCAGGAGGGAGCCCTGGGTGATGTCTTTTCACAGGGGAAAGGAGCGGGGCTGGAGGCAGAAGGTCGCTGGCTGTGGGGAGGGGCTGGCAGTGGGGTCTGGGAATGTGACTAGCAGGTGATGGGTGGGAGGGAGAGGAGTAGCTGGACTAGAAAATTTGGGGCTTGGCCATCTCAATGGGGGACACTTGCTCCTCCCTCCCCTTCCCCCGCCCTGTTGCCAGCAGAGAGGGGCCCCCCCAGCCCAGAGGTGTCCCTGTCTCAGGGGCCCCCCAGCCTCTGCCCAGTTCAGAAATCACTCGGGGGAACCATTTCCCACCCACACAAGGACAAATCCCTGCAGGTGAAAATGGGGGAAACACCCCAAACCTGAGATCTGAACTGGCCATTGGCGAAGGGCAGAGAAAATGGGGCACAATGGGGGGAGGGGAACAGGGAACTTCTCAGGGGTTTGGGGGAGGGGGGTCACCCTGGGTGCTGCTCGTTGCTCTCTAGGGAGAAAGGGGGCAGGACGGGAGAGGAGGGGGGTCCCCACGGGGGGGGCAGTGGTAAATCCGAGGGGATCTCAGCCCCCCCCTTTCTCTCCCCGCTCCTCGGGGGTCACCTGCTCCCCCCCCCCCCGGCCATGTCCGGGCTGCACAGACATTTCCCCCCCGCCCCTTTCCCAGCCCCCGCCCGGTCTCACCCCCCAGCCCCCGCCCGGCCCCACACAGGAACCCCAGTGGGGCCGGGCCCCTCCCCCCGCCAGGTCCCGCGGGGCCCCAGGGCAGATCCTGGCCAGGCCCGGGGGGTGCTGGGCTCCTGCAGGGACAGCAGCTCCGAGCCCCCCGCGGGCGCTGCCCCCCCCCGGGGCAGATCCCGGGGCAGCGAGATGCCGGGCCCCTCCCCCCGCCGGACACTGGGGCAGAGTCACCGCCCGGCCCGGCCTCCCCCCGGGCTCGCGCCGGGACCTGGAGCTGCAGCTCCGCAGCGGGGCGGGTAGAGCCCGGGGCGGCCCCAGGGCGGCTCCAGCGGGACTCTCCTCCTCCCCGATCTGCGCATGCCCAGAGCGCCCACGGCACAAACCCTTCTCCGGCCCCGGGAGAGGCTCCAACGGCCCCGCGCGAGCCAGGCAGAGCCGGAGCGGAACGCGCGCGTTTGCAATTCGGCTTGTTCTCTCCCACCCAGCGTCACTTCCTGTGCAGGGAGAGTCAGGAACTACATCTCCCAGCCTGCCCCGGGGGCGCTTCCGCTTTTTTCTAGCCCAGGTAAGGGACGTGCCTGGACCCTGACCCTGCCCCCCCTTCCTCTGCTAGTGCCTCTTAGGACCCCCCCCGCCTTTTCCGGGGAGCGGCAGAGCTGGGGGGGCTTGTGACCCACGCGCAATAACCACCCCCCCACACCCCGACCCCCAGCCCTGACCCCCCCCCCCCCCCGGCTGGAGCGTGTGCGCCCCCCGCACTGCCCGGGTCCCACCGCGCTGCGCTCCCGGCCCGGCCATGGCCCCGCTGCCGGTGCAAAGGGGCGGGAGCAGGAGAGGGGCAGGGGCTAGTGTAGCAGCTCGCCCCCTCCCAGCCCCTGCGGAGGGTGTCAGCCCCGGCGAGCGCTACAGCCCGGGGGAGCGGGGCAGGGTTGCGGGGCACAGGAAGGGGCTGGAGCAGCTGCGAGTGGGCGGGGTTGGGGGCACAGGAAGGGGCTGGAGGAGCTGGGAGCCGGCGGGGTTGGGGGCACAGGAAGGGGCTGGAGGAGCTGGGAGCGGGCGGGGTTGCAGGGCACAGGAAGGGGCTGGAGCAGCTGGGAGCGTGGGGGGGGTGGGTTGCAGGGCACAGGGAGGGGCTGGAGCAGCTGGGAGCGGGGGGAGGATTGCAGGGCACAGGGAGGGGCTGGAGCAGCTGGGAGCGGGGGGGGGGGTTGCAGGGCACAGGGAGGGGCTGGAGCAGCTGGGAGCGGGGGGGGGGTTGCAGGGCACAGGGAGGGGCTGGAGCAGCTGGGAGCGGGGGAGGGTTGCAGGGCACAGGGAGGGGCTGGAGCAGCTGGGAGCGGGTGGGGTTGCGGGGCACAGGAAGGCATTAACTCCTCCGTGCCCGGCTGGGGGGGGCTCTCTGGCTGCAGTGGCGCCAGCTCAGGTAGGGGTTATTGGGGGGTTGCTGGTGTGTTCCAGATGGAGGGGGAGGGGCAGGAAATACTGAAGCGGTGGCAACTTGTGGGGAGTTAGGGCTGGAGGGGGCAGGGAATACCCTGGGTGAGGAAAGGGAGGGGGACAGAATGTGACAAACCTGCTGGGACTTGTTAACATGGGCCTAGATCCTCAGAACAAACACTTGGGTCTTGGGGGAGAAAATTCCCTAATTTGTGAAACAGGAAATAGAGAAACCAACCCTCTCGGCAGGGCTGGGAAAACTGACCAGACTTCCAGTGCTGAGCCCTCAGCCTGCTAGCCAGGGGCTGGTGTGACATGGAAAGGGGACCCCCACCAGGGAGGTGTAGGGAAGATGTCCCGGCCCCTCACATCCAGCTGCTGGCAGTGGGGAGGGTGTTGGGTTCCTACCATGGGGTTGTATCAGCCCCTGGCTAGTAGGTGTGTGATGGATCTGCAGGCAGAGACAAGGGGTCTCTCTTTGTTCTCTCACCGTGGTGCCCCTGGCTGCTCTCAGCAGTGTGGGGACAGGACTCTGCCGACTGTTTCTCTCTCAGAGCTTCCATTTGATTGGCTGCTTTCCCCCATGAATAGTGGGGCTGTGAGTGGGGCAGCAGGTATTGAGTGTTGGACTCTTGCTCTTTCAGGGGCTGGTGACCTTTGAGGAGGTGGCTGTGTATTTCACCAGGGAAGAGGGGACTCTGGTGGACCCCACTCGCAGAGCCCTTTACAGAGACATCATGCAGGAGAACTATGAGAAGGTGACCTTGCCGGGTAAGGATTCCCGTCCCCTCGGTTCTTAGAAGGGGAAATGAAAAGTTAAGGTTCACACCACTCCCACAATGCCACCTCTGCTCTGTCTGGTTTCAGCAGCGCCCCGACATGCCAGTGACACACACACTAGTCCTCTGCCCTCCCCTGTTACAGAGCGCTCTGGGAACAGAGCAGTCCAGCAGAAAGTCTCACAGCTTCTCTTTGCTAAGATAATCGGGTTCATCTCCATCATAGCAAACAGAAGCTTCCTCCCCCTGGGCTGCTCTCCAGTACTGAACCTCCTGCACACAGACCATCTCAGACTTGCAAAGTGTTACCACCCCTTTGCCCTCAACCTGAGTTTTCCTTGTGAGTCACTGCCTTCACTTACTCCTCACTAAGCCCCACAGATCACTCGAACATATGCCACCAGGGTGCTGACAATCCCCATGGCAAGAACACACCCTAGGGCACCTTTGCTGACAAAGCCTACAACACTCAGCACGGAAATGAGGTAGAATTGACCCCCCAAGTTTCACATGCACCTCTCTGCATAGCACAGGCACAACTCTGCCCAGCTGCTCCAACCCATCCCTCCATCAGCCAGTCACAGCTACAGCTGGCCCAGTGCACGCAGCTGGAGGCATGCGGATAGATGCTGGGATTCCCATCTGTGAACACAGCACAGACAATGGCACGTTCTCTTAGTCTTTCCTCGGATCGATTATAGGTTCACAGCTTTGAAGGCCAGATGTGACTATTAGCTCATGTACTCTGAGGTCCTTTATACCACAGACCATAGAATTCATCCCGTTACTGCTGCATTGAGCTGAATACCTGAGTCCCTGTGGCAGTTTGTTAACCTTTGCGTGGCCCACACAGAACCATCCTCAGTGCTTCTTGCCAGTTGCAGGGTTAAGGGTTGGGGGCAAAGTTAAGGTTGCATTGAACGGGGGGGTGTTTACATTAACTTCTCATTTCCTGGTTCGCAGAGGTTTGTTTAGTCACCATCTATACCAGAAGTAGCCAAAGTATCCTCCTGCCTCCATTGTTTTCTTTCCCTTGAGCAGGGTTTCCAGTTTCCAAACTCTCTGTGATCTCCCAGCTGGAAGGAGGAGAAGAGCCGTGGGTGCTGGATCTCCAGGGTTGAGAGGAAAACGAGATCCTGAGAAGTCCCTGGACAGGTGAGGAAACATTAAACCAACCCAGAAACTGTAAGTGCCTGAGAG
This sequence comes from Gopherus flavomarginatus, assembly GCF_025201925.1. Lineage (NCBI taxonomy): Eukaryota > Metazoa > Chordata > Testudines > Testudinidae > Gopherus > Gopherus flavomarginatus. The sequence goes on from NC_066639.1 coordinate 10,577,133, forward strand.
AACCAGCTGGGATTCCCCACACAGACTCTGTGAGCTCAGGACAGTCCCCAGCAGATCTCACTCCTGGCTTCCTACAGATGGTGATTGACACCTAGGCTGGAGCTGCCTCCCTTCCGACTGAGCGTTTGGATGGGATGTGGGCAGGGCTGGCCTTAGGGAAATGGCACCCGGGACAAACTTGCATTTTGGTGGCCCTGGCTCCCATGGGCATGGCACCCCCCCATTCCCTCTGTCCCCCATGGGCTCCCCGGGCTCCCCACTCTCCCTTCCCTCCAGCCCCTGCATTGTGCCCCCTTCGCTCCAAATACCTGCTCCCCCTTCACTCCTAACTTCTGCCCCCTCCAGCCCCTCCCAACACCTGCCCCCTCCTGTACCCCGAAGCCCTGCACTGTGCCCTTTCACCCCAACCCCTTCCCCTCCCTCCTGTGCCCCTAATCCCAGGACTGTACCCATTTCAGTCATGCCCCCTGCACCTCCCTCCTGCACCCTGAACCCCTGCGTGGTGCATTCCCCTTTCACCACAAACCCTGCCCTCTGCACCTCAACACCTGCCCCTTCCTGAGCCCCCTACCCCTGCACTGTGCCCACTTTGCCCCTAACCCTTGCATCCTCCTGCACCCAAGTGGGGAACCTGACGTAGATGCACAAAGCAGCTGGCATTGCTGCTCACTCCCCCACTGGACTGCTGCTCCCCTGCCCCACGCAGCCCTTAGAGGCTGGGAGAGGGGAGCAAGGAGCGACATCAGGGCTTCCTGCACTCAGGTCACTTTCCCTGCAGGCTGTGTAAGGGGAGGGCAGGAGAGCAGCTGCTCCTGATGTCTCAGCATAGCTCAGGTGGGGAAGTGACCTGGATGCAGGGAGCCCAGGTGGGTGGGTGGGGGGACTGTATGTGTGTGTGTGTGTGTGTGTAGGAGAGGATATGAGGAGTGTGTGTATGTTGATGGGCGTGTGTGAAGGACTGTGTGTGTGGAGAGGCCCCTCTGCTCTGGAGCTGTCACCTGGCTCTGACAGCTGGTCGTCCAAATGCCCCCTGCAGCTCAGGTCTCTTCCACTCCCCCACGCAGCTGCTTATCTGCCTCCCTGTGCCATTTTCATCAGCCCAGCGAGCCTCTCGGCAGCAGGTCAGATGGGAATCCAAACCCTGCGCTCGGCACCCCCTTGGGTGGGGCACCCGTACGGCCCACTCTAAAGGCCGGTCCTGGGTGTGGAGCAGAATTGATCCCCTCCACTCTCCCCTATGGGGATGAGTTTGGGGGAATTCAGTCACTGATTTTTATCATCTGTCTCTCCGGCACTTACTTGAGTTTGCTCTTTGTCTTTCCATCCCCAATTCTGAGATTTCTCCTCTCTTCTAGCAGGTGATGGGGTGGTGAGGGAGAGCGAGGAGCAGAATCCTCACCAGGAAGATGCTGAGCTTGCCGAAGTGCATGGGGAATTACTGCAAAGATCCAAAGGGAGCGTGACCAGCCCCCGTGATCAGGGAAAAGCTGATGAAAGTTACCATAGACAAGAGAGAGAGCAGGGAAACCACTCAGAGGAGAGAGTGGATAAACCCATTAATTGTCAGGGAACTCCCAGGGACCTCAAGGAAACTACGTCCCAGGAGAAAATCCTCACGGAGAAGCGAGAGAATACGTGTAGTGAGTGTGGGAAAAACTTCAATTACCATTCAGGCCTTATTCGACATGAGATAATCCACACAAAAGAGAGACCCTACGAATGCTGTGAGTGTGGGAAAAGCTTCAATCGTACCTCTGCCCTTAGTAGGCATCAGCAAATACACAGAGGAGAGAGACCCTATCAATGCTGTGAGTGTGGGAAAAGTTTCACTCAGAGATATACCCTTAACTCTCATCAGAGAATCCACACGGGATAGCGACCCTACAAATGCTGCAAATGCGGGCTAAGCTTCACTCAGAGATCAGCCCTTATCTCTCATCAGACAATGCACACGGGAGAGCGACTCTACGAATGCTGCGAGTGTGGGAAAAGCTTCTCTCGGAGCTCAAACCTTACTATACATCAGCGGATCCACACAGGAGAGAGACCCTATGAATGCCGTGAGTGCGGGAAACGTTTCACTCACTCCTCCTCCCTTACCTCTCATCAGACAACGCATGCAGGAGAGCGACCCTATGAATGTTGTGAGTGTGGGAAAAGCTTCTCTCGGAGCTCAAACCTTACTATGCATCAGAGGATCCACACAGGAGAGACACCCTATGAATGCAGTGAGTGCGGGAAACGTTTCACTCACCTCTCCTCCCTTATCTCTCACCAGAGAGTCCACACGGGAGAGAGACCCTATGAATGCAGTGAGTGCGGGAAAAGCTTCTCTCGGAGCTCAACCCTTATTACACATTACAGAATCCACACCGGGCAGAGACCTTATGAATGCTGCGAGTGTGGGAAAAGCTTCGCTCATAGTTCAGGCCTTTCTAAACATCAGAGAATCCGTAAAGGAGATAAACTTCATAAAAACCTTCTCTAGAGCTGTCAGAAGATTTTTTTCTTTAATTCTTTTGACAGTTCCCAGGTAGTGAGTGTTAAGGCTGTTTGCAGCTTTTGCACATTGAGGTCCCTCAGCTCCCACACACAAGTTGCGCACTTTTGAAGCTCGTCCGTCTTTGGGGTGGATCCTGTGGTCCTTTCTATCAACTCCATTGTCCTGCGAGTCATGGGAGTGGGTGTCCTTTCTACCAGGAATGTCATCACCCCAGGTGGGGGAAATGGGGAGTATCTTCAACCAGCTACATTGAGATAAAATCTACCTGGGTCTCATCACTGTGATTGCCATGGAGTTAGCTAGCTTGAGTTCACTTTCCTGATGTAAAAAGACAGCTATTCTTGCAGTAAAGACATGGGCCATGGATAGTGGGTGGGGTTATCTAGCACATTTCCTCCTGATCTGACCTAACCACCGTCACATTTCCTTGTCTAAACAAACCTGGATATTCACATTTATACTCCTCCTCTCAGTGCAAAGTTATTGTTAGAGACGTCAAGTTCCTCTCTGAGGACAGATCGTCTCATTCCCAGTTGTTCTCACATTACCCTGCATTGTGCAGAACAGCAGTTATTCTGTTGACTTTTTTCTCATTTAAAATATATTTCAATATGATGAAGAGCTGGAGCAGTGTCAGGGAAATAAGGGTCATTTCAGGCTCTGTGACACTGGAAGGAGATGGGGCGACTCAGAGATTCCATCCTGCCCCATCACCCTAGAACTGTTACCTTGTGTCTGAGCCATGCAGAGTTCACCCCTTCATATTCCTTCACTTCCCAACGTGTCCGGTGAGGTCACGTTCTTGGCTGTCCATGCTTGGGAATGGTGCTTGGACATCTTTGATCCTAAATCAGAGTCTCTCTGGCAGAAGCTGGAAGTGTCACAGACCTGGAAGGGGATTTCAAATGGATCCCAAGCACTGTTCAAATCCCCTTTTCCCTCTATTGGCAAAGCCACTTCTGGGAAGGTCGGCTGTTTTTTCCACCCGTTATGAAGGTGCTAAAACTTCTGTGAATAACACTAATGAGACAGCGCTGGGTGAAGCAGGTTTCAGTGGATCAGGGGAGAATTTCTCTTCCTAATTCTGAGACATCAGATGTAACCTAGTCTGGAATTTCACTTTAAATGAAAATGAAAGTGTCTTCTACTTGTCTGTGATATGGGTTTTCTATCTTTCATGAAGGCTCCTTGGTCATTTAACTGCATGTTAGTGTTGTTTGACAGATTGTAGCTCAGATTTATTGGGAAATTTCAGATAAATGACCATCATTTTTTACTTTAGGTTTGTTTTTTCCCCTATCCCTGCATGATGACATGGAGAAAATTCAAATGCAGTTCAGTCAACAGGAGAGAATAATCCAAGCTGATGGACATATTATCAGAGAAACAGTCTGTTTTTAAATCTCCACTCTGAAAAGGTGAACAGCAGCAGACCCCAAATGGTGCAACTGACGGAAGTAAGTGCACATGGTCACAGGGTAGTTCAGTTGTTTAGGACGATATTGTCTCAGATGATCCAGGGATAGAATTCCACAGCAAGTGACTTGGAACTAGGCAAAATGCCCAGGTTTTTGTTTCCCAAGGTATTTGTGACCCAGTCCCTACAGGAGGTTACTCCTGAAGAGATCTCCTGGCTAATCCCAAAACTTGGGAAATGCTGTCTGTGATGAGGTGTATCAACCCTGAACTGGCACTGCTAGGGTTAACTGTACCATGTGGGCTGAAGACACCACACCCCCTCACCCTCTCTGGGCATGCTCCGACTGGAGACGGAGTATAAAAGGGTGCAGCTTAGCCTGGGTGGACTGAGGAGAAGAACAAACCTATGTTGTGGGCTTCTGCCAGGAAGCTGCTGGACCGCCACGCTGCAGTGTCCAGCCACCCTGAGGCCCCTGCACACACTCAGTTGACTGCCAAGGATGCGACACTGGCTGCCAGGACATTACCGATGCTGGAAGTAAGGGTGGGAAGTGACTCAGGGAATGGGACTGTTGCAGTGAGAGATCAACCCTGGACATGGGAGTATTGGTTCCTCAAGGCCCTGCGTCATGGCATGTCCCCCCTCCAGCTCCTACACATAGGGGCAGCCAGGGGGCTCCACACACTGCCCCCATCCCAATCACCACTTCCACAGTTCCCATTGTCCAGGTACTGCATCCAATGGGAGCTGCCTGGCCATGCCTCCGTGTAGGAGCCAGAGCGGGGACATGCTGCTGCTTCCAGGAGCTGTTTGAGGTAAGTGACAATCGGAGACTGACCCCTTCCCTTACCTCAACACCCTGCCCCAGCCCTACCACTCTCCTAACCCCTCAGTCCCAGCCTGGAGCAACCCCTCACCCCTAGACCCACCCCAATCCCCTGTCCAAGCCCTGGAGCCCTCTCCCACACCCTGAACTCATTTCTGGCTCCACCCCAGAGCCCACTACCCCAGCCAGAGCACTCGCCCCCTCCCACACCCCAACCTCCAATTTTGTGAGCATTCATGGCCCCATACAATTTCCATATCCAGATGTGGCCCTCGGGCCAAAAAATTTGCCCACCCCTAATCTAATCCCTAACCACAACTGTACTCAAGCATTCACCGGTGGAAAGGGGGATTAAAGGAAAACTACCATTTATGAGAAAATTCTTTAATTGTTGAGGATTTATTATTACCAATGAAAATAAAATTAAACATGAAGTTACTCTGTAACGAAGAAGTGAATTATGTGATCAACTGAATTATACTGGAGAAATAAAACTGGTCTTGTTTTTCTTTTTGTTAGTAATATAGGAAATTGGGGGCTAATCCTGAAAAGCTTCTTTGATGTAACTTACCCCCCTTGGCCTAAAACGTCCAGCTGTAAAACCTCACTCCAAAGGACGGAGTAGGGGAATGTGTGTGAGAAAAAGAGTAGAGGAGAAAACTGACCCAGTATTGATTGGAATGATTTGTATTTCAAAAGTAACGTATTTTGATTAGCTTCAAAATCAATTTCAACACAGGTGTGTTAGGAGAAAGAAGGAGGTCAGAGAAAGTGTGGGCCCCTTATTGAATGCGGCAGGCAACCTAGTGACAGATGATGTGGAAAAAGCTGAAGTACTCAATGCTTTTTGCCCCTCGGTCTTTACAGACACTGGCAGCACAGTATGGGGAGGAGGTGAGCAGCCCTCAGTGGTGAAAGAACAGATTAAGGACTATTTAGAAGAGCTGGACATGACCAAGTCCTTGGTTCCAGATCTGAGGGTCTGGAGGGAGTTGGCAGATGTGACTTCGGAGCCATTGGTCATTATCATTGAAAACTCGTGGTGATTGGGGGAGGTCTCGGATGGTTGGAAAAAGGCAAATCTAGTGCCTATATGTCTGAACCAAGCCCTATAAGCCTGAGTCAGCTGACCTGGGCTTTGAGACAGGTGCCCTGGGTGTGTGAATCACATTATAGACATAACGTTAGGCTACATCTACAGTGCAATGAAACACCCATGGCTGGACCCTGTCACATTAATCAGGGACATGTGGCTTGGGCTCTAAAGTTGCAGTATACATGTCTCAGCTCCAGCTCAGTACCCTGCTCTAGGAGCCCAGAAGGTTGGGAGGGAGTTTAGCGAGTGGAAATGGTAAAAGCACAGTGAAGTATTACCCTGGACTTATGGCATTTCTCCATTGGTCTGTCTGCTCTGGGGCAGGGACAATAACACGTTCTGCTGCTTTTGTTATTTCAAATGGCAGTTTAGGATTTTCATTCTCGCACATGGTGCACAAAGCAGGACTCAACCCTTGGTGTAAACTAAATGAACTGACCACAGATTCTGGCAGCCACAATGAGCCTTTTGGTGTGAGAGCTCAGACCTGCCCCTGTCCCAGAGGGAGGGGGTCATCTGTGACGGGCTGGAACCCTGACCTATCAGCTCTTAACTCCCAAACTTTCAGTAACTCTATTATCAGTGCCTGTGAGCATAATTTAAACCATAAGAACAGCCATACTGGACTAAAGGTCCATCTAGTTCTGTCCTTTGGCTGTAGCCAATACCAGGTGCCCTAAGAGCTACTCAACAAGGCACGACTGGGAGTTGAACCCAGGCTCTCCTGTTTACAAGGCAGGTGCTTTAGCCATCTAAGCCATGGTGCTGGCCTGTGGCTAAGGGATATTGTCTGCTCACACCTGACTCCCTGCCCTCCCCACCAGGGCCTGACAAGCTTTGCATGTGTTTGGATTCTGCTGGTGACATTTTTCTTGCAAGCTGTGTGTGTGCAGACCTGGCCAAAGATTCACACTACAAAGTTATTTTAGCATCATTATATTGCTCAGGTGTGTGAAAAACACACAACGCTCCCTCGGTCACCAGCTTTTGGCTGGGGCACACACTGCAATGCCACGTCTGGCCACAAAACTGCCCTGTTTTGGTGACAAAATAAAACCACCTCGATGAGAGGCCTAGAGCTTTTTGCAGCAAACTTAAAGCAACAAATTGTCAGTGTAAATGCTGCTGTTCATTATATCACCATAACTGGCCTCCTGCAGTATCCTACAATACCCTCTGTGAACTCGCCAGCCCTGCATTCCTGCTAGAGGCTGGGCCCCTCCCCTTTCATAGCTCCAGAATGTTCTGACGGCTGAGCTGCTAGCTACACCGGCATTAGTTTGCTATAACTGCATTGCTTGGGGGAGTGTAAATTTTTTATACATCTAAGTAATGTAGTTACACCGACCTAATTTTGTAGTGTAGACCTGTCCAAATAATCACTCACACACCTTGGGAGTAAACCTTCCCCTGCTCCTCTGCTTTACAGAATCCAAACACGAGCAAACAGGGCTCACTGGGGATTGGCGGAGTCAGGTGTGGGCAGACACGATGCTTTAAGTAACAGCAGGCACCATGGCTTAGCTGATTACAGCACCTGTTTGGTAAACAGGAGATCCTGGGTTCAACTCGTAGTGATGCTTGGTTGAGTGGCTTTTGAGGCACCAGGTGTTGGCGACTGTCAGAAAACAAGATTCAGAGCTAGACGGACCTTTGGACTAGGCCAGTGTGGTTTTTATTATGGTTTAAATTACACTCACAGGCACTGCTAACAGAGTTACCGAAAGTTTGGGTGTTAAGAGCTGGTAGGTCAGTGGTCCAGTCCCCTCAATGCAGTTATACCATTTCCACTTGCTAAACTCCCTCCTGACCTTCTGGGCTCCTAGAGCAGGGGACTCAGCCTGAGCCGAGACACGGACACTGCAACTTTACTATAGACCAAGCCGCATGACCCTGATTAATGTGACCTGGGCCAGCCGTGGGTGTTTCATTGCACTGGAGACGTAGCCTAATGTTATGTCTACACTGCGATTAACACACCCAGGGCACCTGTCTCAAAGCCCGGCCAGCTGACTCAGGCTTGTGGGGCTTGGGCTGCAAGACGATAAAATTACAGTGCAGACATAGGGGCTTGAGCCCAACCTCTGAACCCCAGGAGGGGTGAGGGTTTCTGAACCCAGGCTTCAGTGTGAACACAAATATCCGCACCACAGTTTTTAGCCCCTCACCTATAGCTCCATGGGCCCAAGTCAGATGACCCAGGCCGGCCATGCTGCCATCTTTATCCCAGGAGAGATGGACTCTCTCCATTGCAGTGTCAGCTCAGGTGTGGCACACTGTGCTCAAAGCAGCACCTGGAAGCCCCATATTCACCACTCTCATATAATAATGATACGGTTTGTACAAAGTCTGCCTGGTGAGGTATCATTTCAAAAGTCTTGATCTGTTGAACATTAATATTGTGTTGGACTGTGTGTGTAGCATTGGTTGGGGAGTTATGAAGTTTGCTGTGTGTGCATTACTGAGATATGTTATGAGGCTGGGAAATGCCCACCACCAGCATTTCAGGTGCGACAATGGAGGAGCCAGACTCACTGCTGGCCCATTAAAGGGATCCACACTCCCAAGGACTATCCCAGGAACCGTGTACAATGCAGACTTCTCCGAGATAGCAGAGCGACAATGGACACTGCTTGACTCACATCATAGCAAAGGTATTTCCTAGCAAGTTGGAAGAAACTTTGAAAGAGGGGAAGATACATCATGACTTGGCCTCTCTCCCCCACAACTCAACACCTGGAAACACATCTGGAGGACAAACACTGAACTGAAATAAATCAGAAGAGAATAATAATAATACATTCAAATCAAAGTCTCCAAACAGACTAGTATTGATTTTTCAGCAAAATTTTTCAGTTTGGGGAATTTTCTTTTCTGAGTCAGACTTTGCCAAAGGAAGTGGAGAAAAAATGTTTTTGAGTTACCTCTTTCAGAACAGCCTGTCCTAGACACTAGCTCTGGTTCACTGTTTTGGTCTTGCTCAGGATGGGGGTATTTTAATTATTTGGGAAGGTCCCAGGGTGTTTGGGGGAGATTATGAGGATGTTCCCTTTTGAGATAAAAACTAAGAAATACAGGACTAGAGAATTTTTTAGAAATCTGAGATTTAGACTTTTTATTTGAAGCAAGGGAAGGGGCTGAGATTCTGAGAAGGTTTTTGTTTGCAAGAAGCAACATTGCTAGAGCTGTTATTGTGCCAAAGGGGGAGATGGTTGTCTATAAAGGAGGGGTGAAGACTAAATGCATCTGAGGAGGATGGGATTTGAACCCATGCGTGTAGAGCATAATGGATTAGCAGTCCATCACCTTAACCACTTGGTCACCTCAGCTAAACTGTCAAAAAAGGCACAGGAAGAGAAATCTAAGGCTGGCAGAGATAAGGACAATATGAAGTTTTTAAATACTAAGCATCAGCAGGGTCCCCCTTCACATCTAGTGAGGAGCTGGGGAAAGACTTCAGGAACAGATCGTGTTTGCACAGACACACCTACTCTGCCTAGCTATGCAGCATGATGGGGCCGCTTCCCCAAAATGACCAGTTTGGGATAGTGGTGGGTTAGAAATCGCTTTAGGATTGAGTGGAATGAAATGTTATTCTCCTTCCTGTATGAGTGAAGGGCAGCGGAACATATCTAGTGCGTGCTGATGGAGGGGTAGGAGGGTGAGGAATAGCTTTTATTGGACTGCAGAGAAGTGATTGAGGATGTCACCTTAAACCAGTGGTCCCCAAATATTTCACATTGTGCCCTCTTAGCCATGGCTGTGGCCCCTCAGAAGCCACAGTCGAGAACTGGGGCTGGGAGTGGGGCTGTTGCTTGCTGGGGAGAGGGGTGCGGACAGGGGTAAAGGGGTCGACGCCGGGCTGGGAGCCAGAGTCTCAGGCTCAGGGCGGGGTTGGGAAAGAGCTGGGACAGAGTGGGGCTGAGTGGCGCTTCCTCCCTGCCCTCCATGGGGGCTGACTCAGGCCCTGAGGTGCCCTCATGAATCTTCCTCTGTGTCCCCCTGGGAGTCACACCCCACATTATGGGGACCAATGAACCCTACTCGCTAAGCAGGGGCTAGTGATGCCAAAGCCCAGGGAAAGGGAGAACAAGTGCGGGGGCCCCACCACCAGAACCATGGTCCCCTCTTCTGTCTGTGGCTCCGCCCCCTTCCACACCTTCCACCCATGGCCCCATCCACTGTCACCTCTATTCCACCCCTCCCTCCACTGGCCCCACCCTATCACTCCTTTACCCCTGCCCCGCCGTGGCCCTGAGACCAGAGAAGCTCTGTGCCCCTGCTGCAGCCTCTGGGCCATAGCAGGAAGTGGGAGGTCCTCCAGCCCTGGGGCCACCGTGAGGGAGACTTTTCCAGGGGGACCCAATTTGGCCAGGGCCCCCCCGGGATCCCAACAGCCTGGATGTAGGGTTATGTGCAACCACAGCCCCTCTATGCGCCCCAGTAACATCTACTGCCAGGACATTCGTATCTGTGCCCCCCATAAATCCCCTAATCCCCCGGGAACACCTACAGCCTGGACGTAGGTATCTGTGACTCCAACGAACCTCCTAAACCACCCAGAACTCCTCCAGCTAGGACTTAGGTATCTGTTCCCCCCTCAACCCCCAATCCCGTAGGGACCCCTAGACCCTGGACATAGGTATCTGTGTACGCCCCGATCCCCTAAGAACCCCCATTACCCCTTTAGCTTGCCCCCCCTTTAGCCTGTGCCCCCCACGAACCCGCTAAGCCCCCCAGGGACCCTCCAGCCTGGACGGAGGTATCTGTGCCCCCCCACAATTCCTAAGTGTCGAGACACCCCTCCAGCCTGGAGGTAGGTATCTTTGCCCAACACAAACTGCCTAAGCCCCCCCCGCCGGGAACCCTCCAGCCTGGATCTAGGTATCTGTTCCCCCCCAGCACACTAATTCCCCCTGGAAGCCCTATTGCCTGGACTTAGGTATCTCTGCCCCCCACAAACCCGTTAAGCCTCCCAGGCACCCCTACAGCCTAGACGTATGTATCTGTGCCCCCTAGAAAACCCCTAATCCACCCGGGGACCCCTACAGCATGGACCTAGGTATCTGTGCCCCCCAGGAACCCCCTAAAACCCCCTGGAACCACTCCAACCTGGACATAGATATCTGTGCCTCCAAAAAAACCCTAAGTCCTCCAGGGACCCGTAGAGCCTGAAGATAGGTATCTCTGCTGTCCGCATAACCCCCTAATCCTCCCCAGAACCTCTCCAGCCTGGACGTACATAGCTGTGCCCCCCACAACCCCCCTAAGCACCCCGGGACCCCTCCAGCCTGGATGTAGGTATCTGTGCCCCCCCGATGACCTAAGCCCCCCCCGAATCCCTATAGTCTGGATGTAGGTATCTGTGTCCCCTAGAATACCACTAACCCCACCCCCCAGGGACTCCTCCAGGACATACATAGGTATCTGTGCCCCTCACCAAGTCCCTAAACCCCCAGGGATCACTGTGCTCACCACAACCCCCTAAGCCGTCCAGGGACCCCTCCAGCCCGGACGTAGGTATTGGGGTCCTCCACAAAGCCCCTAATCCCCATCAGGACCTCTACAGCCTGGACCCAAATACCTATGCCCCCCACAACCCCCCTAACTCCCCCAGAGTCCCGACCATCCTGGACATAGGTATCTGTGACCCTACGAACCCTCTTAAGCCCCCCAGAATGGGTCTAGCCTGGACGTAGCTATCTGTACCTCCCATGACCCCTAAGCCCCCCCGGAATCTCTACAGCCTCTAAGTAGGTGTGATGCTCTGTGCATTACCCTGCATGGCCACATTGTGTCACTGTTGGTCCATGCGGGAAATGCTCTGGGCATTACTGTGATGGAGTAGGGACTGTCTGTGTGGGGAATGGGAGAGCAGCAGGTGACTTTACGTGAGGGACAGGGCCTAAGCCTGTAACCTAAGCTAGGTAGGGGAAAGGGGGTCAGCACCTTTGCCCGGGAAGCTGGACAAAGGAAGGGGCTGGCTGGAGGGAGTTAGTTCAGTTTTGGTTTGGAGCTGGGTTGTTGGAATTCAGGGAATCCCAAACTGGGAACTAAGCTACCTGAACCCCCAGAAGGACTCGACTGAGGGGTCCTGGTTGTGCCCAAAAGCTCTGCTGTATCCTTCGTTCCTGTTGGCCAAAAAAACTTTCTGTTTTACTGGCTGGCTGAGTCACTGTGTGTCCCAGGAAGAGGGGTGCAGGGCCGGATTCCACCACACTCTGTGACGTCCCCTAAGCCCCTCCGGGACCCCTGCAGCCTGGACGTAGGTATCTGTGCCCCTCACCAAACCCCTGAGCCCCCCAGGGACCCCTAAAGCCTAGACCTAGATACCTGTGCCCCCCACGAAACCCCTAAGCCCCCCAGGGACCTCTTCAGCCTGGACATAGGTGGAACCCTCCTTCCAGGCTGAATTGATAGCAGTAAGGACTGGGTTCAATACATAGGGGTCCCTTCCCTACAAAGTAATGCAAACCAGCTCCAGCCCCCACCCAGTGACATGGGAAAATTTTACATACACCCGCTAGGTGCCTCAAAGAGGCAATACTTCCCCTCTCGCAAGCACAGAGTTTGGGTATAGCAGAAAATGTTTAATAACGTGAGATAAACAACAGAGCATTAAATTGGGAAAACATCTCAACTAGGCCGTGTCCTTTTCCCTGGGCTCTTGAGTCTAGCAATCCTCAAATCACCCAAAGACTCGAAAGTCCAATACCTCAAATGTTTCAATACTCCACTAACCCCAAAACCACCTACAGTCTCGCAGACCCAGAGTTCAAGAGTCTATCTACAGGGTTTTTCCCCCTGTCAGCCTGGGTAGAAAGGGGCACCTTACGTGGTTCACTGCTGACTGCCCTGCCTCTCCATGAGATTCTGCTTCCTCTTTCCCCACGAACTGCTCAGCTCGGTCCACCAGCTGCTCTGCTCCACCAACTGACCTGTCCAGCTGTCCTCAAAAACTGCTTGGCTCACTTCACTCCATGGACCCCTCCAACCATCCCACAAACTGCTTCTCTTCATCAGCTACTCCACTCTGCAATATAGTTTTAGAGTGCCCTCCTAACTAGCACAACTGTTTAATGATTACAGCTCAGGAACCTAAAACTTCAATTTTAAAGAGAATCAAAAACTTGCTCTGTTATTCAACTATTAAAAAAGAAGAAAGTGCAATTGCTGTTTCTAGCTCACCCAAGGAGCCCACTCCCTTGGCTAGCGAGTGCCACTCAATTGATGGTGAGAATCCCTGTCTCAAAGCAGTTTCACAGTTCCTCATCCACACAATCAGGTTAACAACACTCCACATCTCACGCCGCAACAACAAATAAACTGGGGATACCATAGCTGCCAAAGCAACCATCCCAGGCTGCTGTGGCTGTGTCAGGCAGGGTGGGTGTGGCTATGCAAACACGATCAGCCCCTGAAATTCTTTTCCACACTCGCCATAATTCACCACCAGATGTCAAGGTAGAGTTCATCCTGCTTGTGCTTACATAGGTATCTGTGCCCCCCACACACAACCCCCTAATCCCACCGGGACCCATCTAGCCTGGATAAAGGTATCTGTGATCCCCACAAACCTCTAAGCCCCCCAGGGAACCCACAAGCCCAGATGTAGGCATCTGTATGCCCCACAAACCCCCTAAGACCCACAGGACCCCTGCAGCCTGTAGGTAGGAATCTGTGACCCCCAGAGCCTCACAAAAACCCTTGGGACCCCTACAGCATGAAAGTTTGTATCTGTGACCCCCACAAAACTCCTAAGCTACCCAGGTCCCCTACAATCGAGAAGTAGGTATCTGTTCCCCCCCCCAACACACCTAATCCCCCCGGGACCCCTCCAGCCTAGACGTAGGTATCTCTAACCCCACAAATCCCCTAAGCCACGACGGGACCCCTCCAGCATGGACATAGGTATCTGTGCCCCCACAACCCTCCTAAGACCCCCGAAACCTCTCCAGCCTAGATGCAGGTATCTGTGCCCAACACGACCCCCCAAAGGCCCCCAGGACCCCTCTTGCCTGGATGAAGGCATCTGTGCCCCTCACAAACCCCTAAGCACCCCCAGGATCCCTATAGCCTGGACGTAGGTATCTGTGCACCCTCACAAACCCACTGATCCTCCCAGAGACCCCTACACCATGGATGTAGGTATCTGTACCCCAAAATGCCCCAAAGCAACCCCGGGACCCCTACAGCCTCGAAATGGGTATCTGTGCCCCCCCACAACTCCTAATACCCCAGTACCCCTCCAGCCTGGATGTAGATATTTGCTACCTCCAGGAACCCCTGAAGCACTCCCCAGGACTTCTCTAGCCTGGACATAGGTATCTCTGCCCCCCACAAGCCCCTTAAGACCCATAGGGCACCCACCAGCCTGGTTGTAGCTGTGTGTACACCACACAAACCCCCTAAGCTCCCCAGGTCCCCCTCCAACCGGGACGTAGGTATCTGCGCAACCACAACCCCTTAAGTCCCCCAGGGACCCCTCCAGACCATACGTAGGTTTCTGTGCCCCTCACCAACTCCCTAAACCCCCAGGGACCACTACAGCCTGGACGTATGTATCTATGCTCACCACAACCCCCTAAGCCGTCCAGGGACCTCTCCAGCCCAGATGTACATATTTGTGTCCCCCGTGAAGCCCCTAATCACCACCAGAATGCCTCCAGCCTAGATGTAGCTATCTGTGCCCGCCACGACCCCTAAGCCCCGCAGGGATCTGTACAGCCTCTATATAGGTGTGATGCTCTGGGCATTACCCTGCGTGGCCACACGGTGTCACTGTTGCTCCATGCGGGAAATGCTCTGGGCATTACTGTGATGGAGTAGGGACTGTCTGTGTGGGGGATGGGAGAGCAGGGGGTGACTTTAGGACCAGACACGTGCTCAGCCTGTAACCTGAGCTAGGCAGCGGGGAGGGGTCAGCACCTTTCCCCGGGAAGCTGGACACAGGAAAGGGCTGGCTGGAGGGAGTTGGGTTAGTTCACTTTCAGTTTTGATCTGGGTGGTTGGAGTTAAGGGAATCCCAAACTGGGAACTAAGTTTCCTGAACCCCCAGAAGGACTCGATTGCAGGGTCTTGCTTGTGCCTCCAAGCTCTGCTGTTTCCTTCGCTCCTGTTGTCCAATAAACCTTCTGTTTTACCGGCTGGCTGAGAGTCACTGTAAGTCCCAGGAAGAGGGGTGCAGGAGCGGACTCCCCCACACTCCATGACAGACTCTAAGCCCCTCCGGGACCCCTGCAGCCTGGACGTAGGTGTCTGTGCCCCCCACAAAACACCTAAGCCCCTCGGAGACCCCTCCAGCCTGAACTTCGGTATCTGTGCTCCCCACAAATCTCCTATGCCCCCCAGGACGTATACAGCCAGGACATTGGTATCTGTGTCCCATATAGACTCCATAAGCCCCCTGGGACACTCCAGTGTGGACGTAGGTATATGTTCCCCTCAGAAACCCCCTAACCCCCCAGGAACCCCTACAGCCTGGACTTAGGTATTTGTACCCCCACAACCCCTCTAGCCCCCCTGGGACATCTACAATCTGGACGTAGATATCTGTGCCCCTCATAAAACCTCTAATCCCCCCTGGGACCGATGCAGCCTGGACATACGTATCTGTGCCCACCCGAACCCCTAAGACCCCCTGGTACCCCTACAGCCTGGACATAGGTATCTTGGGCCCCCCAAAATCCCCTAAGACTCCCAGGATGTCTCCAGCCTGGATGTAGGTATCTATGCCCCCCACTAACGCCCTAAGCCCCCCTGGTACCACTACAGCCTGGATGTACAAATATGTGCCTCCCACGAACACCCTAACCCCGCCTGGGACCCCTGGAGCCTGGAGATTGGTATCTGTGTCCCCCCAAAACTTTCTAAGCCCCCAGAGACGTCTATGGCCTGGACATAGGTATCTGTGCACCTCAAGGCCCCTAAGATCCCATGGACCCCTACAGCCTGAATGTAGGTGTGATGGTGCTGCCCGTGGGAGCCAGCTCAGGTCACTCAGTCAGGGTGAACTGCAAACAAAACAGGGCAGACAAATCCCAAACACTGCTGGTGATTTCAATACTTAGATTTACCAAGCCAACACAAAACAGCTTCTGTAGTACCTCACTGGTTACCTAGAAGTTTAAACCATGCAGTTCCCTTAAAGTACCCAGCCTCAGGCCTCCGTCCACATGCACCTGTCAGATATGATGATGATTCCTGAAAATCTTACTTCATCATATAAAAGAACAGATTCTTCCGATCCCAAAGGATCAGCCACACACCCAGGTTCAATTATAACTTAGATCTTACCCAAAATACATGCTATAGCCAATTCTTATTAACTAAGCTAAAATGTATTAGAAAAGAAAAGAGAGAGAGTGTTGATTAAAAGATTAATAGACATATAGACTTGAATTCAATTCTTGAGGTTCAGATACATAGTAGAGGTGAGCTTGTAGTAGCCAAAAGTCCTTTCAGAAATAATCCATAGGTTATAGTCCAATTTCCATATTCAGAGTGGCTCCAGTCAATGACTGGGGAACTCAATCCTTGTGGCTTAAGGTTTCCCCCTCTTGAAACCCAAAGCAGATCTGAGATGAAGAAGAATTGTATCCTAGGTTTTATACATTTCCAGCAGCCTTTTGGCCTGAGAAAACAATAGGCTTAACTCTCCTTCCAAACATCCTGGCAATTAGTACAGGGAAATTTATTCATTAAACAGTTCAAATACAGGTTACCACAACCTTCAAGGAGACACATAGACAATAATACTATTTCACTCAAGTATCATCATTAATGTTAATATTCCTTTTTTGCTCTTTGAATTAAAACTGTAACAATAGACAAGACTTGTTTGTTTACATCACAAAACCTGAGCAAACATCTCCCCTTCTACCTCTAACACTGCAGACTTGCATTTCAAAGCTCTGTTCATTTACATATCTTGCTAACCAGTTCTCAATGTTCACCCCGGGTCAGGTCAGTCGGTGAGGTGAGTTAATTAACTCTTTCTGGCCCTGTCACCTTTCAATGAGATATTAGATTATACTTATAATGTCACAGTCCTGATGAGTCGACTGCTGCAGCTCCCCGTAGACTCTGCCTGCGTCTCTCACTGAGCTGGAGTACAGCAGTCGGCAGGAGAGCACTCGATGTATTGCATCTACACTAGACGCGATATATCGACCCCCGCTGGTTTGATCACTGCCCACGAATTCGACAGGTAGTATAGACATACCCTGAGTATCTGGTGATCAGAGCTGGGCCCCGGAGGGGGACACATTGAAGGAACTCAGGGGTTAAGGTGCCTCTATTGTCAACTGTCAGGGCTGCTGTGGCTCATAGGAGGCTGCTTGACTGCCTGGCAGGTTTAGGCACCGCAAGCCTGGGAGGAGGGAGAAGTGAAGCGGCCACGGTGTGCTCGGGGTGCTCATGCTCAGATCAGGGGTGAGCTGGGGCGAGGGGGCTGCCGCAGGGCAGAGCGGGGCAGTTGCCACAAGAGGAACACCTCAGGGTGGAGTGGGGGAGCTGCCACGGGTGGGGGGTCTCAGGGTGGGGGGGCAGGGGGGAGGGCGCAAGGTGGATGTTTCGCCTAGGGCATGAAACATCTTGCACCGGCCCTGCCCCATGCCCTGTCTGCAGCCAGCCCTGCCGTCCCCTCCCTGCCCTGTCCTGCCTGCAGTCAGCCTGTCTCCAGCCAGCCCTGCACCTTCTCCCCTGCCCGCACCAGCCGCATCCTCCCTGCCCTGCCTGCAGCCAGCCCCACAGCCAACCCCTGACACCCCCTGCCGTGTCTCCAGCCAATTCCTGCTGCACCCCCCCTGTGGTCCTGCCCAAAGCCAGCCAGCCCCCACCCCACCCCAGCCTGCACCAGCCTTGTACCCCCTGGCTGCAGCCATCCCTGCACCCCCTGCCCTGTCTCCAGCCAACCTCTGATGCACACTCCTGCCTGAAACCAGCCAACCCTGCACCCCTTGCCCTGCCTGTACCCAGACCTTACCTCCATCCAACCCCATGTCCACTGGTGCCCTGCAGTTCCCAGGGCAGTAACCCTGCACATCTGCTTCAATGAGGGGGGCAGGGAGCAGCTGGGACCCACACATGTGCACACCCTAGGGAATGATTTGTTCTTGATAAATCCACGCTCACTAGTCGTAAGAACCAAATTATCCTGTAGGTGCTGCTGACAAACTGAGTGTTTAAGAATTTATTGCAGGATCTCTCCAGCTATGGCAGTGAGGCTAGCTAGTCTGTAAGTCCCAGGGGTCTCTTTGTTCCCCTTTTAGAGAAAGGTTCTGTCTTGTTCATGGATGGGAAGGTGTTCTTTTTCAGGGATCTCAGACGAGAACTGAGGCACAACATCTGGTTTGTTAAGGCCAAAAAAATGGAGGCAGGAACCTCTTCTCTCCTGCTGGCAAAGAACCCCAGGTACCTAAAGGATAGGGACTCACATCCCTGAATGGGCTTTAAAAAAGGCACTAGTTAAAGATTGGCCTCGACCATTTTTTGTTTACACATACTAGACATTTTAGCAAACTTTAGAATTTCTTGGTGCTAAAACACCGTGAAACTGCCCTTTCTCCTTCACACAGGGCTTTAACACCCCTTATCTCACTCAGGCTCACAACTGCCCAGAGTTCGAGAACTGTCCCTGTTCTCATTGGACAGATGGGAGGAGCCTGAGTCCAGAAAAGGGAAGTGACTTTCCCAAGCACCTACACAGCAAGGTGGGGGCAGAGCCAGAAAGAGAAGCCACCAGTCCTGACTCCTGTTCTAACAGACAACAAACCACCTCCCCCGAGGCAGGGATAGAGCTCAGGAATTGAGATAGTGGAGAAATTTCATTGAAACAATTTCTGTCAGAAAATCCCATTCAGGCTAATCCGATTTGTTTCTCAAAATCATAACAAGTGGGATGAAAGTTCTTTGCAAAAATATTGTGTTGCAAAACAAAAGCATCTCCTGTTCATCACAGTATGTTAAATTGTCTCCTCGCACACAAAGAGGAGACACTTAGATCTCAAACATTAGATAAGATGCTTCAGCCTGAGCTAAGTCGTTGCTGCTCTTAACAATTTCAAAATAAAAAAATACAAATAAAATAGAAAATTTCAGCTATTCTATTACATGTTAATCTGCTCTGAGTAAACATGATAGGACACCTCATATTATGCCCTACTCCAAGTGACACTCTCCAATGGAGCCCCATCCTCCACCACCGTCAGGTAGGTACGAGTGGATCATTATTATCCCTACTTGAAAGAGGGAGAAGCTAAGGCTGAGAAAGGAGAATTGACTTGTCTTAGGTCACACAGCCAGGCAGTGGCAGAGTTGGGAATAGGACCCAAGAGCCCTGATTTTCAAACTAACCATCGGATCTTGAATTTCAGACATTGAATGACCTGAATGAAGTGCTCTCAGATGAGCTCCAGACCAACCACAGTGACAGTAATTATTCAGCAAGTGTTTCAGGAGAACTGCAATGTTAGAGAGAATCATGAACTGCTCAGAGACCATTAATGCAGAGAAGCAGCGAAATTCATCAAACATAGAACTGGTTCTGACTTCTTTCCTTGGTCTTAAAAGAGAACAACAAGGACCTGAGTCTCCTCCCTGTCAATAACCCCCTGCTCAGCCAATCAGGGTTGAGACTGAGGCTGATGGTTCTCATCAGAAAGCCCAAAGGATGGCCCATGTCACTGGTGGGGATCACTGCCTGAGCACTATTTCAGTCCCACATTTTTGGGTGGACCTCCCACAGTAGGAGCTGCAAAGCACTCCCCCGCAACACACACACACACACACACACACACACACACACACACACACATACACACACACACACCTCCTTCCTGGTGTTGGGAGGGGAACAGGAGAAAGGACAAAAGAAACAACAGATGAAGAGAAAGGAGGGAGGGAGGGAAGGAGGGAGGGAGAGAGGAAAAGGTGAAATCCGAATGTCCCCAGTGATTCTAAGGGACAAAATCCCAGGTGCGCAATAAAGTTCTGCCTCCTTAAGCTTGTGTTTTCCATGCCTAGAATTCAACTCTCACCAGATGGATCAGATTGAACAGGTTTCAAACCTCCAGAAGGCTCTTACCTTCTAAACAGGGATGACTGTTTTCTAGTAAAATCATTAAAAGGGAAGGAGAAAACTTGAAAGAGGTTCCTCCTGGCGCTCAAGTCTGTGAACCTGAATACTCTCTCAGTCCTCAAAGAGAGACCTGGAGAAGGAGACTTGCTGAAGCAAAGCCACAGGGGTCTCTGAGGTTTCCCTGGCCCCTCGCCCCTGTCCTGCCTGGCTGATGTCAGCATCTCTCTGTGAGGTCACCACCTCCCCACCACCTTGGACCAATAGTCTGAGTTCCTACAAAAGGTCTTTTTGATGTCATTGCCACACTCCTCCCTTGCTGTGCTAATGTCCTGCCCCTGGCCAGGCACTTTGCAGGTTTGTGCTACTCCCTGTGGATTACTCCACTCAAGGAGAGTTCGTTCTAGGCAGCAAGTTGCCTAGACAGTAACCCATCAGATGCTGCTCCCAATGCTACACTCAGTTTTTCAGAAATTAGTCGACTTTATGGCCAGAAGAGACCATTAGAGCATCTAATCTGACCCCCTGCATATCACAGGCCTCCTGTATGACACAAGAGCTACTTTTGGGGCAAACCCATTCCAGACAGGCATCTAGTCTTCATTAAATGACATCAGGAGATGGCAAATCCACCACTTTCCTTGGTAGCCTGTTCCTGTAGTGAACCATCCTCGCTGTTGACTATTTATGCCTCAGTTGTAATATGAATTTGGCTCTTTTCACCTTCCAGCCATTGGGTCTTGTTATGCCTTTCTCTGCTCGATTAAAAAGCCCTCTAACACCAATATTTTCTCTCCATTAAGGCCCTTCAACACTTCAGTGAAGTCACCTTTCAATCTTTTTTTGATAAGCTAAACAGGTTGAGCTCTTTCAATAGCTCACTAGAAGGCATTTTTGTCCAGCCCTCAGAACATTTGGTGACTCGTTGCTGCCCCAGCTCCAATTTCACATCATCTTTTTCAAATGAGGACACCAAAACTGGAGGAAGTATTCCAATATCCATCTCACTGATGCCGTGTCACCTCCTGTGACGTTATTGACATAATCTGTAACTGTATAGATCACCATTGCGACCACTGTTCTATATTTGCAGATATATATTGTATTCTATATATTGTAGAAAGGTTGTTTTGTAAGGGGTCTATGGAGAGGTTCTGATTGGCTGATTATAATGATGCTGTCTCTAGATGTGTATCATTTTTGTAGTTGGCGTTATGAATATTGGCTCTATGCTGTCCGTATTCAAACTTGTGCTATGCTTCTGAGGAACACCCTAGCCAGACAAGTTGGTGTCAGTTCTGCCTAGCTTGCTTGATGGCCCATTAAGGACCATCAGCTCTACAATCAACCCATTGAGAGAAGGCAGATACGCCTTGTGGCTCAGCAAGGTATGCAGGGACCTGCCTATGGACAGAACTCAAAGGTTTTTCTATGTCACGTGCTGGATAGAGTGTCCTTGGGACAAACAAAGCAAAGGCCATGTGGCAAGAGACTATAAAAGGCTGATGCCTCGTCTCCATCTTGTCTTCAGTCCTGCTTCATACCTCTGGTGGGACTTTGCTACAAACAAGCTTCACCTCTGTGAAAAGGACTGAATGACCCATCCCAGCTATGGATGGACTCCAGAGACTTGATTTGAACCTGTAATTTATTCCATCACTTCTACAGGCCTGAACCAAGAGCTTTGCCATTACTTCATGTGAAGGATTAAAAATCTATTTGCTGTTTATACAGCAACCTGGTGCATGGATTGTGCCAGCTCTTTTCCAGACTCAAAGTCCAGAGTATGGTCAAGGATCAGAGGCCTAGCAAATAGTGATCAGCTAAGAGAAAGCTGGGGTGACAGAAAGCCTTGCTTGCTAAGATAGGCCTGGTCAGCAAATTACTAGGTGTTGGAGCTAAGAACTAAATCATTGTGTCTTATTCAGAGTTGCAGATTGAACAAAGAATCCCTGTTCCTGTTGTGTTTGTTTCTTCTGTAGGGAGACGTTCTTCCCACAGATCCAATCTTGAGTTTATGAAAAGTTGGCACATGTCAGTATAAGATATGGCATCCTTCCACCTCCCTTCCCAGGGACCAATGCCTGCCTTCAGACACACAGAAAACAATCTTTATTGCCATATACTTTCACTGTTTCTTTGATTTAACCCCTAGGAATGTACCTGTTGGACAATCAGAGGAGTTGCTCCATTCCTATGGACCTCAAATCAGAATTCAAGATAGATATTTTATACTAACAACATTTTATCAAAGTATTAATGAAATGTTAACTTGCTAACTTGAGACCATGGGTGGAGACATTATGTAATCCGTTGACTATTGGCTAATGTGCTTATCTTGTCTTGCTGCAAAACCTATCCCGGGGTGTGGAACTGCCTACCCCGTCACTTTTCCCTGCTCGTGGAAAATCTATATATTCTGTTGTAATTAATTAACAATGTCTCTGAGCCTAATAAGCAAGGTGACACTGCGCCAGCACTGTGTGTAATAAACTCCTATTCTTGACCTCTACACGGTGTAGATTTCTGTCTTTCACGGACACCTGCTGAATAAAGAGGAGATTCAGGATCCAGCTTGGCTGAATGTGTGTCCTCTCCCCACAGCTTGGTGATCTTTTGAGGAAATGGAGAAGACTGCCTTTGCCTAGCTGTACATCGCTTGCAAAAGAAACAGGTCTTTTTGGTGACAAGTGTTGAAAGGAGGCACTAGACAAATGTAGAGACAGGAAAAATGTCCCCCAACTGAACTGGCATCTGTGGATGCTGAAGTCACAACACATAGCACTAAATACTATTTGAGAACGGCTGGTGTCAGAAGAGTCTCTACCAAAGCCTTTTCCCACCAGCAGGGGCCTCTCTGTGCACAGAACTCCTGGTAACGTGATGGCTGCAGGCAGTGGAGAACTCTATTTTGGCATCTCTTTGTCTGTTTTGTGGTCAACATCTGCAGTGGCTGTTAAAAGGTCTCTAGATAGTGATCTTTGGGAAGAGCTGGCTGAAGAGCCTTCCTACTAACCAGGAGAGCCTGGCTTGGCCTGCCAGTTCTTCCTTGCTGAACCTAGTGTGTCTGTTGGCTCCTTTTTTGTATCTCTTTTCAGAAAAAGAAAAGACCTGTCAGCAGAATCCTTCTAAGTGCTTGTTCAAGACAGAGAGAGCCTTCCTTGCAGCTAAGTCTTGGTGCCATGGGGCATGCCTCATTGCTGTGGTGCCTCTTGCTGGCCATCCTGGGAACTAGCTCTAGTTCACCAGTGAGCCTTCATCTAGTGGCATCTGGCCGCATCTGTTCTATCATTAGGACCCATGTCGCTCTCAGGACTTCAGTGTTCTCTTATGGACACAGCCCTCTGGCTGTGCCCCACTCAGTTCTCTCCCCCATTCCCAGGGGCAGCTGTTCTCTACCCGGACACTTGCCTCAGTGGCTGGCTGCAGTCCAGGGTATAGCCACCTGTGTCAGTGGCTACTGAGACCAAAAAACACCAACCTCACCATCTGTTTCCCTGAACCACTTTCCCAACAGACCTAGCACCTTTCTCTGCTTTTGTATCAGGGCCTCAGTCTGGCAGTACTCGGCCAGAAGGTCACTCATGCTCCCCTTACCCACCCAGCACTACTCTGATCATGGAGCCCGCCCACCCTTCCCCTTCCCCTTCCCCTTCCCCAGCCAAACCTCCCTCCTCAAACTCCAAGTAGTGACTGACTCTCGCTGTGCTGAGCAGCCCTTTATATATATGACATATATGGGCTGCCCCAGCAAGCCTTCTCCTGACTGGCTCTCCCAATAAGCCCTTTCCTGATAGGTCGAGTTCTGCACAGCCCTGCAAGGCTGCCTTAATCTTTCTCCTGCTTGGTTGGGGGCAGACACCTTCTCACACTTGGAAAATGGCAAATGAGAAGTTTAGAGCTGGTGGAAAGGTTACCATGACTGAGAACTGAGCCGAGGTTGCTGCAACTGAAACACAGATCACTAACCACTATATGATCACAGTGGCTGGTGGGAGAAGCACATGTTAGAAGCCCTCTGTCATCTCAGCTGTGGCTTTCTGTGCACGGAGAGCCAGACACCTCAAGGTCTGCAGGTCCTGAGGGAAATGTGGAACATCTGCACTTTAGAATTTGCAGAGGTTGTCCTGGGCCATCAAATGGAATAGTTGCAAACTCTCTTGAGGCAGGCACCATGGCTTAGCTGGCTAAAGCACCTGTCTCGTAAACAGGAAATCCTGGGTTCAACTCCCAGTGGTGCCTTGTTGCGTGGGTTTTGTCTCCTCTGCTCACATTTTCCTGTGACTTTCTGGGAAACAGAAGAGACCTCCCTTGATATCCAAGTCATTGCTTGCTAAGGAAAAGGCTTCTTTGGAGAGAAGCATTGGAAAGAATCAAATCACAAGCCTGGAGTTGATGAAAAGGCTGCTGTGACTGGCATTAGCATGGTGGTTGCTTTGACTGCAATAGCTGCAACACGAGAGCCTGTGCCACACGTCCTTGTGATTCACTGGGGATGTCCACACACAGATGTCATGTCACCTTCCTTTTGATAGTCACTGATGAAAAATGGAGCAGTTGGGAGAAAAGTCCCAGAGAGTGGCATCGTGGCTAAGCTGGCTGACTCACCTGCCAGGTAAAGTGGAGTTAGGGATGCAGCACCCAGTGGTGCCTTGCCAAATGTGTCTGCTCTTCCCATCTTTTGGTCAATCTTCTGAGGAAACAGAGAAGACTGCTTCTGCCTTGCAATGCAAATGCTTCCAAAAGAAACCGGTCGTTTTTTCTAACAAGTGTTGGAAGGAGGCACCTAAGAAATGTGGAGACAAGGAAAGGTCATCGTAACTCAACTTGCATCCATGGCTCTTGGGGCCACAATGCAGAGCACTAAGCACTGTACGACCACAGCAAAATCTAAACTTTACACCTTATTACACTGGGCAGTAGTTAAGTCAAGCATTTTTCTCACCCCACTGGATGTTACCCTCCTTAATACATAGAATTTCCCCCTTCATTTTCTCAGGATTCCTGCTGCTTCCAACATAGGTGGGGGAGGAGAAAGGCAAAAACATGATGCCACAGTCTCTTATTTTATATCCTTAGTTCAAGTGTCTAGAAGACACTTGCCCAGACGTGTCCAGGTGGGCTCTGCTGAGTCACTAGGTTGGGGAATCCTCCTGGTGTGGTCTTGTGCAACTGAGTCATAGACTTGAGCAATCCCCACAGTGTTGTGTTTGGGCATCTGTCATTCAATTGGAAATCTCTTAATTACAATTCCTCTGCTGATTCATGGTTGTTGAACTCCCTCCTTGGCAGGGGTCACTAGCAAAATTATAGCATATTTCAGTAACAACCATACAGCAAAATGCATAAATTCATACACCTTCATGCTATACATATTTGGACAGAATAACCAATTTCAGCAGATCATGACTTTTCATGTGATAACTTACATGGAATGGTTTGTATGACATATCACAATCATATATGAATGATGAATATGTGAGCTACAGGGGGCTATTTTGAGGTACATCATGTCACAAAAGCCTCCAGAGACTGGTCTTTGGGAAGAGCTGGCTGAAGAACCTTCTGAGTAACTGAGAGATCCTGGCTTGGCCGGCCAGTTTGTGCTTATGAATTAAACTTGTCCGCTGGGCTCCCTTTTTTATGTCTCTTTCACGTAAACAGAGCAGACTTTCTTGGCCAATCCTTGACAGTGCTTGTTCAAGACACAGAGAGCCTCTGTGCTGGGGCAGGGGTAAGGGTGCAGGAGGTGATCGGAGGGGTGGGTGCTTACCTCGGGCAGCACAGCTCCCAAAGTGACTGGCACACACTCCCCCCCTGCAGTGGCTTCTAGGCAGTGGGATCCGGGGGCGAGTCAGCTATGGAGTTTGCACTCAGGGTCGCAGGGATATGCCAGCTGCTTCCAGGAGCAGTGCAGCATGAAGGGAGGGGGCAGAGTGGGCAGGGAGCTGCCTTAGCGCTGCTGGCACATCTCCGTGCGTTGCTTGGGGAGGCATCAGGTCTCTGTTGGCTGCCTGGGGCGAGGTAGTGCCCGAGGGGGTTCAGGACACCCCTTTGCCTCCTCTCCCCAGGCTCCTAGCCCATTTTGCCGTCCGACAGGGATTTTAGGGTGCAGCAGCGCAGGGAGCAGGAAGGGCGAACCACAGTGGCTGCCTCCCCTAGAATTATTTGCAGTCGGGATTTCCCCCAAAAGTGCCCCGCAAGGGTCCAGGGTCAGTTCCAGCACAGGCCGCACAGGAAGGCTTAATGCTCGAGCTACAGCACATGCTGGGCAGGCTTGAGACCAGGGTCCCCATGGCAGGAGAGAAGAAGAAGACTCGGCCCCTGGAGGGGCAGGCTGGGCTTCCTGGATCCCATTTGCTCACAGCCAGGGCCCTGCCCCCACTCCCAAGTCGTCCATGGTGCCCCCACGTCAGCCAGAATGGAGCAGCAGTTTTCACTGCACCAAGTCCACTTATGGCTTACAGGCAACTCCCAGATCCACCACAGCCCACCATCTTGGCCAGAAAGGAGCCTACTCAGCTTCACTATTGCTTCTTTTCCTTCCACCCAGAACCCCGCTTCTCCTGGGCTGCAAGTAGCCATCCCTGGGATGCCAACAGGCAGCCACAGGGGTCTATCTCCCAGCAGCCAACCGCACCTCCATGGGTTTGGCCCTCAGAAGGGCAGGCGGGGATTTCCTGGATCCCAGTTGCTCACAGCCAGCCCAGCCTCCACCTCTAAAACCATCAGTCATGCTGCCAGGTTAGCCATAAAGGAGCAGCCATTCTCCACTTGGACTCAGCTTTGCTAGTTTTCCTTTGACCCAGAACCCCCCTTCTTCTCCTGGGCTGCAAGTAGCCATCCCTGGGAAGCCAAGAGGCAGGCACAGGAGTCTGCCTCCCAGCAGCCAACCACACCTCCCCAGGCTTTGCAGAATGAATGGTGGTGCTCTACTAACCCCACTTAGCCACAATGATGTGCTTAGTTTCTGCCCTGTCTTTCTCAGCTTGACTTTCCCCTCTTTTGCCCCATTCCTGCCTCACTTCCTCCTTTGGCAAGTCATGCAAAGGAGGCCAGCAGGAAGAGCCGGCGTCCACCAGCCAATCTCCAAGGGCAGAGGAGGCCAAGCCACAAGCCTCTGAAAGGTAACATGCCTAACTCCTCTAGCTTCTCCAGCCTGACACCAAGGTGCTTTCTCCACTGCTGTCAGCACCTTCTGTCATGCAGGGGTTGGAGTTATCCCAGGGACAGGCCAATAGGAGAAGGAGGAGCACCTTCCTGATCAGAAAGGGGATCTGGGAAAAGGGAACCAGTATGTTTCTGCCTGGTTTTGAACCAGGGACCTTTTGCGTGTGAGGCAAATGTGATAACCACTACACTACAGAAACTCCATCTGTTTGGCTGCTGCTCACCCTGCCACAGACCGATGGACAAACCTAGAGAAAGTGGTGGCAGCCCCTCGATAGGTCAGCTGGCAGAGCAGAGGACTGGAGCCGGCACTCAGGAAGTCGTCCTTACCTCGCCCGTGTAACTCCAGCTTGAGGGAGAGCTTCTTCTTCTTCCGCTTGCTGACAAAGAGCAAGAGAAGAATGAAAGGTCAGGTGGGCCAACTCGGTGCAGAAGCCCATGCTGTCTTTTCCTGCTGCATAGCCTGAAATGAGGGACTCGTGGCAGTTAAAGGCCCTGCTGCACTCTCAGAAAACATCCCTCCTGTGCACAAAGCTGGATAGAAGAGCCTGCTAGTCTAGCACACTCCCAACTGAAGTGTTTCAGCAGCTGCTAGGTTTCTTTTTGGCTCATTAAACCACATCTTCAGTCGCTGATGGCCAATGAGAGAGCAACATCGCTTGCTATTTTAGCACTTGAAAATGCCATTGGCCAATCTTTGGATCTCTTTAATGCTGCACTTCAGTTCATGGGTGAAAGGTGATAGAAGCGACTTTTCAGCTAAAGGCCTGGGGTTAACATCCTAACGCTGTCTCCTACTGTAACACTATTTAATCCTGGTCAGCCCTGTGCTGGTGACAGTTCCATTTCTAGATGTTAATACGTGTCAGTTACTGTTAAAATTAAAAAGTTTCTACATGCTTAAAGAAAATGCATTTGTTTTATTTGCTTATATATGGCATGAATAAATACAGGTTTACAGAACCTAGCCTGCAAATTTAGCATCTTATATGACAGAGAAAATCATGCATCGAAATTGTACATCGAAATCATGTACTGAGCTACAAATGCCATGAAAAATAAGATATTCAAAAGATTAACATATAGGGGGGCACCGAAGACATGTCTTGCCTGGGGTGCCACTTGGTCTAGGGGAGGCCCTGTCTGGGAGAACAAGATTTAGTGTCACATCCCTATTTTCAGGCTGTAATCTGTGGGCACCCTTGTCTGGGGGAGGGATCACGGTAGCCCAGACTCAGGGCTGGAACAGGCCCCTGATTGAGGGGGTGGCTGCATGGTTTACAGCGCTCTGATGTCTCAGACAATGTGTCTCTCTCAAAGCCTCAGATCTGCGTTCCCAGAAGGCTTCTGCGCTGCCTCCGCTTCTTTTACCTTCTACAGCAAGGAGCAGCAGCAAAGGTCAGGGATGAGCCATAGGCACTAGGTGGGGGGCAGAGGCTTCAGGAGCCCAGAGTGTTTGCCTGTCTGGGCATTTTGGCTGAGACCTCAGGGACACATTGTCAGGCAGAATCCCAGGCATCTGTATGAAAGGAGCATAAGGACTTAAGAGCAGCCAGACTGGGTCAGACTGGGTCCATTTTGCCCAGTGTCCTGTCTTCCCATAGCGGCCAAAGCCAGGTGCCCCAGAAGGAATGAACAGAACAGGTAATCATCAAGTGATCTATCCCCTGTCACCCGCTCCCAGCAAACAGAGACTAGGGACACCTTCCCTGCCCATCCTGGCTCAGAGCATGTCCTCCATGAATCGATTTAGCTCTTTTTTTGAACCTTGTTATAGTCTTGACCTTCACAACATCCTCTGGCAAGCAGTTCCGCAGGTTGACCGTGCATTGTGTGAAAAAATACTTCCTTTTGTTTGTTTTAAACGTGCTGCCCATTAATTTCATTTGGTGACCCCTCGTTCTTGTGTTATGAGAAGGAATAAGTAATAATTCCTTATTTACTTTCTCCACACCAGCCATGATTTTATAGACCCTTATCATATCCCCCCTTAGTCATCTTTTCTCCAAGCCAAAAAGTCCCAGTCTGATTATTCTCTTCCCATATGGCAAACACTCCATACCCGTTTCTGAACCTTTTCCAATTCCAATACATCTTTTCTGATATGAGGCAACCGTATCTGCGAGCAGCATTCAGGAGATGGGCATTCCATGGATTTATACAGTGGCAATAAGATTTTCTCTCTTATTATCTGTCCCTTTCTTAATGATTCCCAACATTCTGTTTGCTTTTTGCTGGCTGCTGCACATTGAGTGAATGTTTGCAGAGAACAATCCACAGTGACTCCAAGATCTCTCACTTGAGTTGCAACAGCTATTTTACATACCATTGTTTTATATGTAGAGTTGGGATTATGTTTGCCAATGTGCATCACTTTGCATTTATCAACATTGAAATTCATCTGCCATTTTGTTGCCCTTTCATCCAGTTTTGTAAAATCTCTTTTTAGCTCCTCACAGGTTGCTTCGCATTTAACTATCCTCTGTAGTTTGGGATCATCTGGAAATTTTGTCACCTCGCTGTTTAGCAGATCATTTATCAATATGTTGAATAGCCCCGTGCAAACACCACTAGTTACCTGTTTGTATCCTGATAACTGACCATTTAGTCCTACCCTTTGTTTCCTAGCTTTTAACCAGTTATTGATCCAGGTGAGGATCTTCCAGAGGTGAAGGTAAGCCGGTCCGGTATGGGATACCGGCAAGAGCGGGTACGCTGTGCTAGCCTGGCCCAGCTTCCCCAAGCTGGTGATTTAAAGGGCCCAGGGCTCCCTACAGAGGCCAGAGCCCTGGGCCCTTTAAATCGCTGCCTGAGCCCCCCTGCCGGAGCCCTGGGGTGCAAATCACTGCCGTGGACGCTGCTCTCTCCTGCACCACGAACACAGAGCAGAGGCGGTGGGAGCTTCCTTACAATGTGGGGGGGGCACTGTTGTCTGAACTGTGGTGCTGCCATGACACCCCTTCCCCAGGGACCCACATTCACATCACCCCTCCCCCGAGACCACACCCACAGAATACCTCTTCCCCCCAAGACTCCACCCTATCCCCCCTCCATCATTTGTCCTAACAGCCGAAAAAGAGTGGTGGGGCCATGGCCCTCTAACCCCCCTATTCCAGCACCCCTGACACACAGCTAAGCAGGCAGCAGCATGTGTGTGTGACAAGAGGCTGCTGTGCTGAGCTGAGCCAGTGAGGGAAGCAGGGGCTGATGTTGGGGCTGTCCCCTGCCTGGTTACTTGCAGCAGCTGTCTGAAATTAGAGACAGTGTACCCACACACTCCCTCTCCCCACACACACACTCTCTACCCCACCAAGCACATTGCAGTGGAAAAGCAGCTGGCAATCTAGTAGGATTCCCATGGAACAATGGGATAGAGAAACCTGCATCATATGATGATCTACCAGCCCAGGAGGCATTGCAAACCCTTCCCAAAGCACCTGTAGCCAGTTGCACAGCTACGCACAGTGCCCTGCTCTCTGTGACCATCCAAGAGTCTAGCCTGGATGTGCTCTGGTAACACAAGGGGCCTAGTGTGGCCATGCAACAGCTGTTTAATTAAAACACTTTAAAGCCACATTACCTAGTAGTATAGACACAGCTTGAAAGCGAGACAAGACCCAGCTCTCTTGAAACTGAAGGACTACAACTTCTTCTGTAGTTGACAGGATTTCAACCTGCACAGGGAACCCCCAGTGGATTTCTAGCCCATCACTTTAACCACTCAGCCACAACTACTTGCTCAAGGTGTGTCTCTCACTACACTCTAGTTCTATTCTCATTGAGTGATCAATTCCAGTTGTTTCCTCAGACCAGCTTTCACAACACACACACTGCTGTGCCATTGTGTAAGTGTGTCCATGGCTGAACTGCAAGAATTCCTGCTCCTTTCCCTTCTGGCAGGAGCATGAGGAGAGTGTGTTTGTGGTCAATGATGTTCCTGTAGATTGTTGTCCATTTCCTGCCTTGATCATTCAGACAGTTCCTTTACCATCATATCCCCAGCACATCAGGGATTGCAATAGCAGGGGGCAGGTTTTCTCTGGGGCACTGAGATTTGTCAGGAGGTTGGTGGCTCCTTTCTTTCCTCACCCTGGAGTAAACTCGGCTTTTTATTCCATCCTTGATGTTTCAAGGAATAACAAGAGATGACTGAGGAAAGAGATGGACAGGGCGAGTCTCAGGGGAGGGCCAGAGAGGTGTGGGTGGTGGACAGGGCAGGTCAGGGGAGGGAATAGAGAGGTGCAAGTGGTGGGCAGAGCTGGTCTTAGGGGAGGGGGCAGAGAGGTTTGGGTAGAGTGATTCTCAGGGGAAGGGCATAGAGGTGGGGGCAGCAGGCAGACCTTGGGGTAGGGGTTGGAGAGGCACAAGGAGGCCTTCGGGGAGGAGAGGAGCAAGCAAAAGGTGGACAAGCAGGCCTCAGCCAAAGAGGAAGAGCAGGAGTGGGAAGTGGCCAAATGGGAGTGAGAGCAGAGCACAGGTGCGGCCTCAGAGGGAGGAGAATGAGTCAAGGGGGTGGAGTGGACAGAGATGCCCAGAGGATTCAGGTTGCCTGACGCAAAACAATTTTGGGGGCCCCTTCCATAAAAAAAGTTGCAATACTATAGAATACTATATTCTCATGGGATCCATGCAGGGCCTGGGGTAAATTACCCCACTTGCCCCCCCTCTGGGTGACTGTGCCCTCAGCCTCTCCTCGTAAGTCCGCTGCCCCCTAATCATTTTTGTTGTCCTCCCTAGACTCTCTTCAATTTGTTTCTGTAGTGGGAGGGCAAAAACTGGATGCAATGCTCCAGATGTGGCCTCATCAGTGCCGAATAGAGGGGAATAATCATTTCCCTCGATCTGTTGGCAATGCTCCTACTAATCCAACCCAGTATGACCAATTACCCATATTGAATGCAGGCCCAGCAATATTTGATCAATTGGTTCCTGTCCATTCAGGAGGTTCTTTCCTACCTATTCATAAAGAATGAAGATGCTCTAAGCAGAGAGGAGAGAGCTGTCCCATCCGTGTAGTTAATCCATCTCCCCGAGAGGTGGTAGCTATGTCACTGGGGGAAACTATGTGGTTGGGTGTGCAAGCTGTGGTGTCTCCATGCATCTATAAGTTTAATCAAACCCCATTTTTAAAAGCACTGTGGTCTGGGAAAAGAACAGGAGATCTCTGAGGCAGGGCCTTCCCTTCAAAATCTTTAAGATCACTGACTTACTTCCATAGCAATCATGGGGGTGTAGCTCAGTGGTAGAGTGTTTGACTGCAGATCAAGTGGTTCTTGGTTCAAATCCAAGTGTCCCCTTAGAAACCTCTTCTGTCAACCAAAAAAAAAATGTATTTTCAGTATGTTCAGGAGCCCCACTACATAGGGATCACTAAAATGAATGGCAACACTCAATATTTTCCTCTGCAAATGCATAAAAACCTAGCAAACATGTGCCTCCACTGAAATCAGTTCCAATCCTCTAAAGGATTAAAGAATCCTTACTGAGGTTGCAGGAAAAAACCATCCCGATGTGCAGAAAGAATAGTAAATATGGCAGGCGACCAGCTTGGCTTAACAGTGAAATCCTTGCTGATCTTAAACGCGAAAAAGAAGCTTACAAGAAGTGAAGATTGGACAAATGACCATGGAGAAGTATAAAAATATTGCTCAGGCATGCAGGAGTGAAATCAGGAATGCCTAATCACACTTGGAGTTGCAGCTAGCAAGAGATGTTAAGAGTAAGAAGAAGGGTTTCTTCAAGTATGTTAGTAATATGAAGAAAGTCAAGGAAAGTGTAGGCCCCTTATTGAATGAGGGAGGTAACTTAGAAGACAGAGGATGTGGAAAAAGCTAATGTATTCAATGCTTTTTTTGCCTCTGTCTTCACAAACAAGGTCAGCTCCCAGACTGCTGCATTGGGCAGCACAGCATGGGGAGAAGGTGACCAGCCCTCTGTGGAGAAAGAAGTGGTTTGGGACAATTTAGAAAAACTGGAGACCAGCACAAGTTCATGGGGCTGGATGCGCTGCATCCCAGGGTGCTAAAGGAGTTGGCGGATGTGATTGCAGAGCCATTGGCCATTATCTTTGAAAACTCATGGTGATCGGGGAAGGTCCCGGATGACTCGAAAAAGGCTACTGTAGTGCCCTTCTTTAAAAAAGGGAAGGAGGAGGACGCGGGGAACTACAGGCTAGTCAGTGTTACCTCAGTCACTGGAAAAATCATGGAGCAGGTTCTCACGGAATCACTTCTGAAGCACTTAGAGAAGAGGAAAGTGATCAGGAACAGTCAGCATGGATTCACCAAGGGCAAGTCATGCCTGAGAAACCTAATTGCCTTGTATGAGGACATAACTGGCTCTGTGGATGAGGGGAAAGCAATGGATGTGTTATTTCTTGACTTTAGCAAAGCTTTTGATATGGTCTCCCATAGTATTCTTGCCAGCAAGTTAAAGAAGTATGGGCAGGATGAATGAACTATAAGGTGGATAGAAAGCTGGCTAGATCATCAGGCTCAACGGGTAGTGATCAACGGCTCCATGTCTAGTTGGCAGCCAATATCAAGTGGAGTGCCCCAAGGGTAGGTCCTGGGGCCGGTTTTGTTCAATATCTTCATTAATGATCTGGAGGATGGTGTGGACTGCACCCTCAACAAGTTTGCAGATGACACTAAACTGGGAGGAGTGGTAGATATGCTGGAGGATAGGAATAGGATACAGAGGTACCTAAGACAAATTAGAGTACTGGGCCAAGAGAAACCTGATGAGGTTCAACAAGTACAAGTGCAGAGTCTTGCACTTAGGATGGAAGAATCCCATTCACTGTTACAGACTTCCCAACAAGAGGTGTGTGTGTGTGTGCATGTTGTGGGGGAGTGCTCTGCAGCTTCCACTGTGGGAGGTCCACCCAAAAATGTGGGACTGAAATAGTGCTCAGGCAGTGATCCCCACCAGTGACCTGGGCCATCCTTCGGGCTCCCTGGTGAGAACCCTCAGCCTCCCCTCCTTAGTCTCTACCCTGATTGGCTGAGCAGGAGGTTATTGACAGGGAGGAGACTCAGATCCTTGTTGTTCTCTTTTAAGACCAAGGAAAAAAGTCAGAACCAGTTCTATGTTTGATGAGTTTTGCTGCTTCTCTGCATTAATTGTCTCTGAGCAGTTCATGATTCTAACATTGCAGTTCTCAAATATTTGCTAAATAATTCTGTGCACTGTTGTTGGTCTGGAGTTCATCTGAGAACACTTTATTCAGGTCATTCAATGTCTGAAATTCAAGATCCGAGGGTTAGTTTGAAAATCAGGACTCTTGGATCCTATTCCCAACTCTGCCACTGACAGGCTGGGTGACCTAAGACAAGTCAATTCTCCTTTCTCAACCTTAGCTTCTCCCTCTTTCAAGTAGAGATAATAATGATCCGCTCCTACTTACCTCACGGTGGGTGGAGGATGGGGATCCATCGGAGAGTGTCACTAGGAGTAAGGCATAATATGAGGTGTCCTATCACGTTTACTCAGAGCAGATTAACACATAATAGAATAGCTGAAATAGTCTATTTGATCTGTATTTTTTTATTTTGAAATTGTTAAGAGCAGCAATGACTTAGCTCAGATTGAAGCATTTTACCTAATTTTTGAGATCTAAGTGTCTCCTCTTTGTGTGTGATGAGACAATTTAACACATTGTGATGAACAGGAGATGCTTTTGTTTTGTAACAAAATCTTTTCTCAAAGAACTTTCATCCCACTTGTTATGATTTCAAGAAACAAACTGGTTTAATCTAAATGAAATTTTCTGACAGAAATGGTTTCTATTTCCCCATCTCGATTCCTGAGCTCTATCCCTGCCTCGGGGGCAAGGGGTTTTTGTTTGTTAGAACAGGAGTCAGGGCTGGTGGCTTCTCTTTCTGGTTCTGCCACCGTCTTGCTGTGTAGGCCCTTGGGTAGGTCACTTCCCTTCTCTGGACCTTAGGCTCCTCCCCATCTGTCCAGTGGGAACAGGGACAATTCTCAAACTCTGGGCAGTTTAGAGTCTGAGTGAGATAAGGGGCGTTAAAGCCCTCTATGAATGAGAAAGGGGAGTTTCACAGTGTTTAACACCAATGAATTCTAAAGTTTGCTAAAATGTCTACTCTGTGGAAAGAAGAAATGGTCAGGGACAAACTTTTTAATCACTGCCCTTTTTAAAGCCCATTCAGGGATGTGAGTCCCTATCTTTTAGGTACCTGGGGTTCTTTGCCAGCAGAAGAGAAGAGGTTCCTGCCTCCATTTTTGTGGCCTTAACAATCCAGGTGTTGTGCCCCAGTTCTCGTCTGAGATCCCTGAAAAAGAACATCTTCCCATCCATGAACAAGACAGTCCTGTAGGACATTCTCACAAGTGAACGAGGGAAATGCGGTCCAGTTGCACTCAGTGTAATGTGGGCACAGAGCTGGTTGAAAGCCCAGACTCCAGGAGCCCTTCTCCAGGTTTGGCTGTCCAACGGAGAGGCTGTACCTAGTGGGTCCAGCAGGGATCAGTCTGGGGTCCAGTACTATTCAATATTTTCATTAATGATTTGGAAAATGCAGCGAAGACCATACTTCTAAAATTTGCAGCTGACACCAAGCACTTTGGAGCACAGTATTGGAATTCAAAACTCTCATAACAAGTTGGAGACTTGGTTTTCTTGAGCCAAACTCCGTGGCTGGGTCCTTCTCTCTAGATTGGGCAGAAGTGAAACTCCAGAGCCAAACACTCCTCCTGGGCAGTGAGCTCCTTCCTTGATTGGTCAGATGCTGCTTAGCACTGTCAGAGCAGCTTTTGCTGGGGGATTCTCCCAGCACTTTCCAATAGCGGGAAAATATGAAATCCCCATTTGACTGCTGGGGACAGAGCCCTAGGGAGGGAGCAACTTGCCCAAAGTCTCACAGAAAAAGGAAAACAACCGGTCGTGGAACCAATAGGAAACCCAGCAATGGAGCTCAGGAGTTCTGGGGGTGTGCTAGGATGACCAGATGTCCCGATTCTATAGAGTCAGTCCCAATTTTGGGGTCTTTTTCTTATCTAGGATCCTATTACCCCCTATCTCCTCTCCTGATTTTTCACACTTGCTGTCTGGTCACAAGAGGGTGCGCACGTGGGGGTCCCAGCTGCTCCCTGCCCCCCTCATTGAAGCAGATGTGCAGGGTTACTGCCCTGGGAACTGCAGGGCATCAGTGGACATGGGGTTGGCTAGAGGTAGGGTCTGGTTGCAGGCAGGACAAGGGGTGCG
The DNA here is from genome assembly GCF_025201925.1 of Gopherus flavomarginatus. Taxonomy (NCBI): domain Eukaryota; kingdom Metazoa; phylum Chordata; order Testudines; family Testudinidae; genus Gopherus; species Gopherus flavomarginatus. The sequence goes on from NC_066639.1 coordinate 10,613,454, forward strand.
GGGCTGGCTGGAGACAGGGCTGACTTCAGGCAGGGATGCAGCGGGGTGTGGCAGGGGTTGGTAGGGCTGGAGATATAGCAGTACAGGACTATCTGGCTTCAGGCAGGAGGTGCGGCAGGGGTTGGCTAGAGCCAGGGCAGGGGGGAGGCATTGGCTGCTGGCAGGGCTGGGGGTGCAGTGCTGGTGCAGGCTGGGGGTGTGGGGGGGCTAGCTGGCTTTGGGAAGGCACAGGGGGTGCGACAGGAGTTGGCTGGAGACAGGGCAGGGGGTGTGTCAGGGGCTGGCTGCAGGCAGGGCAGGGAGGATGCAGCAGGTGCAGGTAGGGTAGGGAGAGCTGACCTGGCTGGAGACGGGCTGGCTGCGGGCAGGGGGAGCTGGCCTGGCTGCAGACAGGGCATGGGACAGGGCTAGTGCAAGAATTTTTTGCGCCCTAGGTGAAACTTCCACCTTGTGCCCCCCCCGGTGACCCTGCCCTGAGATGCCCCATCCACGGCAGCTCCCCCCTCCACCCTGAGGCTCCTCTCTTGTGGCAGGATCCTCGCTCTGCCCTGTGGCACCTCTTTCAGCCCAGCTCACCCCTGCTCCGAGCACGAGCACCCCGAGCACACCGTCGCCACTTCACTTCTCCCGCCTCCCAGGCTTGCAGCACCTAAGTTTGCCAGTAAGTCAAGCACCCTCCTCTGAGCCACAGCAGCCCTGACAGTTGACAACAGAGGCACCTTAACCCCTGAGTGTCTTCAGTGTGTCCCTCTCAGGGGTCCAGCTCCGATCACCAGATACTTAGGGTATGTCTATATTACCTGTCGAATCCGTGGGCAGCGATCGATACAGCAGGGGTCGATATATCGCGTCTAGGATAGATGCAAGACATCGAGTGCTCTCCCCTCGACTGCTGTACTCCAGCTCGGTGAGAGACGCAGGCAGAGTCTACGGGGAGCTGCAGCAGTCGACTCAGCGCGATGAAGACACCACAGTAAGTTGATCTAAGTACACTGACTTCAGCTACGTTATTCATGTAGCTGAAGTTGCGTAACTTAGCTCGATTCCCTCTCCTAGGGTAGACCAGGGCTCAGAAAATCCCAGCTCCTCTCTGCCCAAAGCAATGGTACCTCCCAAGTTACCAGTTTTACTGGTATCACACACAGCACTTGAGCACAGTTATCGAACAAACGGAAATTTCTTTATCAAGGCACAGAGATTTAAACAGAAACAAATGTGAGTGATGGAAACCAACCGTTACCAACAAAACAAAATCACAAAATGCAACCGACACTTTTTAATAGCTCCCTTCCCTATCTAAGTAGACTGAAGTGTGAGGTGACAGTCTATTGCAGTGATAGCTAGTCCCTAGGAGCCATGGCCCTGCCTTTCTTGAAGAACCGCTGGTCAGCAGTGATCTCCTTGGTGAATGGACCCAGAGTGTTTCTCTCCACCCTGTCATAAACTGAATCAGTCTTTTGTGTATATTCACAGAATGAACCATTTCCTCATTGTCATATTGTCCTTTTCACTTCCACAGGTTTTGATGTCTGTAATTTGTCTTTGATAGTTTTCCATTGGCTTTTTTGGGCTGGTGCAAAGGTTGACAATGCAGGAATACATCACATAGCTGGCTAGTAAGGGAAGGGTGACAATTTCCTCCCATTTGAATGGACTGTCCCCAACAAGACCTGTGATTGGGGTGACTCACTTTCATGACAATAGCATGTGGGCCTAATTTTCCATATACTTACATGACTCCTTCAAGAGGACTCATACACACCTCTTGCAGTGATCAGGAGTAACAATAATTTAAAAGCTTTCACTAGAGATCTCACTGCTAAGCTTCCTGGATAAATACCATAAAAATCAGTGTATTAGGTGTGATGAGTTTGTCAGGTCTGAGACAGGAGATTCTTCTGAATTACTTTGACCACGTTGCCAACTGCCACCAAAGAGCTTTTATCACACATGCATTGAGCTATACAGTCACACACTGATAGAACAGAAAGGCCAACACAAAAAATAGAGAGAGGAACAATAAAATACTAAAATGACAATGGTTGGAATTCAACATTTCTCTCAGTCTTTGGACTGATGGGCACTAAGAGCTTTTCCCTCAGTTGAACCAGGTGATCTGATACCTGGTTCAGCCCTCCTTACTAGCAGCTCTCTCACATATAGGGAGATGGGTCAAAATTGGAACTGATGTTATGACTCGCTTCCCAGAGGGGATCAGTCTGTCTAAGGCTGTGTCTAACCTTCAAACACTGGAAATATTCTTCTGACAACTTAACGTTGTCTACACTGGGGCTTAGGTAACATTAACTACTTCTCTCAGGATTTTTCACACCCCTGAGAGATGTGGCCATGTCAACATAGGTCTTGAGCATAGACCACCCTTTAGATGCCTTTTTGATATGAAAGGCAATGGACTTCAGCCTTTTCCTTGGTATTTGATGGTTGACAACTTCAGCTTTCCTACCTGCTGGATACATCCTATGACAAATGTCAGGCCTCTCCTTTGCAAATTAGAGAAGTGGGGAAATCAGTGACCCTTACAGTGTAAGTGGGTAAAATCTTATACAACTTGTCTCCTCGAGTAGTTTTCCTTTTAATAGAAATTGACTTTGAAGCTAAGCAAAATATGTTCTATCTGAAATACAAAAAAATAAAATCCATACAGACCCAATATTCTCTTATACACTCTAACACCTATTCTCCCACCCCAACCTCTGGAGTGAGGTTTTCTACCAGAACTCCCTATACTACACTGGGTAAATTAAATCAAAGTAACTTTTGAAGATTAGCCATCATTTCCTGTACAACTAAAAAAACAAAAAAAAAAGACAACTTTCAGTTTTCCAAAATAATTCAGATTATCAATTAGTCTCTTACTCTTTAACCAATAACCACCTATAATTTCATTTTCATTGGTAACAATAACATATTCAAAAATCACAAATTCTTGTCATATAAATTAGTTTTCTTTTAATCCCCATTGCCAACAACTGAACATTGGCTCAAGTTGTGGTTTGTCCCAGCACTTCTGAGAGTTCATATCTCTCTGGTTCTTCTGCCATGCGTGTTGGTGGAAGGCGTCTCCTATGTGAGAATGTTTGCATCCTGAGGAAAAATACCTCTCGTGTCACACTTTAAATCTTTCCAAATCTCTCCAGTCATAGCGATTCTGGCATAGGATTAAATAAATCAAAGCATCATCTCCAAGCACAGACAACTGAGAACACTTTATTACATGACACTTTGAGAAGTGGAGGGGTAGAATGTGATGACGATAAACTCTGCCTGGCTCAGACAAAAGGTAACAGTTCTGCCGTGATGGGGAAGGAGGGAATCTCTGAGTCACCCCATCTCCTTCCAAGTATCAGAGGGCTAAAGCTGTGTTAGTCCAGCTCTATACAAAGTGACAAAGAGTCCTGTGGCACCTTGCAGACTAACAGACGTATTGGCGCATAAGCTTTTGTGGGTGAATCCCCCCTTAATCAGATGCATGTAGTGGAAATTTCCAGAGGCAGGTATAAATATGCAAGCAAGAATCAGGCTAGAGATTCTCTGACGGCTCACATGGGCTCAGTGGGAAGACAAGGTTTTCCCACACTCACTGCTTCCATTGGGTCGCTTACCTGTGTGGATTCTCTGATGTCTAGAAAGGTGAAAACTGTGAAGGAAGCTTTTCCCACACTCCCGGCATTCATAGGGCCTCTGCCCTGTGTGGATTCTCTGATGGTTAGTAAGGCTTGAGCTGCGAGTGAAGCTTTTCCCACACTCCCGGCATACATAGGGCCTCTCTCCCGTGTGGATTCTCCGATGCCCAGTAAGGTGAGAGCTGGTAATGAACCTTTTCCCACACTCACTGCATTCAAAGGGCCTGTCCCCTGTGTGGATTCTCTGATGTCTAGAAAGGGCTGATCTTTCAATGTAGCTTTTCCCACACTCACAGCATTCATAGGGCCTCTTCCCTGTGTGGATTCTCCGATGAACAGAAAGGGATGATCTGTGAGGGAAGGTTTTCCCACACTCACGGCATTCATAGGGCCTCTCTCCTGTGTGGATTCTCTGATGTTGAGAAAGGGCTGATCTGTGAGTGAATTTTTTCCTACAGTCACGGCATTCAAAGGGCCTCTCCCCTATGTGGATTCTCTGATGTTGAGAAAGGGCTGATCCTTCAGTGAAGCTTTTCCCACACTCATGGCACTCATAGGGCCTCTTCCCTGTGTGAATTCTCTGATGTTTAGAAAGGTCTGATCTGTGAATGAAGGTTTTCCCACACTTACAGCATTCAAAGGGTCTCTCGCCTGTGTGGATTCTCTTATGATCAGCAAGACTTGATTTGTAAGTGAAAGTTTTCCCACACTCACGGCATTCATAAGGCCTTTCCCCTGTGTGGATTATCTCATGTCTAGAAAGGGTTGATCTTTGAGTGAAGCTTTTCCCACACTCACGGCATTCATAGGGCCTCTTCCCTGTGTGGATTCTCTGATGTCTAGAAAGGTGAAAGCTGTGAAGGAAGCTTTTCCCACACACACTGCATTCATAGGGCCTCTCCCCTGTGTGGTTTCTCTGATGCTGAGAAAGGGCTGATCTGTTAGTGAAGCATTTCTCACACTCATGGCATTCATAGGGTCTCTCCCCCCTGTGGATTCTCTGATGAACAGAAAGGGTTGAGCTGCGAGAGAAGCTTTTACCACACTCACAGCACGTACTTTTCTTCTTTCCCATGAGGATTTCCTGTTGTGCTGTGGTTTCCTTGATGCTCTTCTGAGTTCCCCAGCAGAAAATATATTTACCCATTCTCTCTCCTGGCTGGTTTCCCAGCTCTCTTTCTGGTTTGTGCTGAATCTCACAGGCGTTTCCCTGCTCTTCACTCCTGGACACATTCCTTTTCGATCTTTGCGAAAATGCTCTGAGTTTATCCACTTGCTCGACATTTTCCTTCTGAAAATTCTGCTCCTCTTTCTCACTTATCACTGCATCACCTGCTGTAATAGAGACAGAAATCTCAAACAGGGATGGAAAGGGGAAGGCCATACCAATACAAGTCCTGGAGACAGGTCAAATAAAAACAAGAACTGAACTCCTCCAAACTCTTCCCCTAAATAGGAGAGAGGAGGGGATCAATTGGGCCTTCACATCCCATCCAAATTCACAGGGGGAAGGAAGGAAGCCAGGGCCTGGTGTCTGCTAGGATCTACAGGAAGCCATGAGCTATGTTTACCCTGAGGATACGACCCCTGCTAGGGACAATAATGAACTGAGAGACTTCCCAAGGACTCTGTAGGGCATCCCAGATGTTTCTTTCAGGCACTTACAGATTCTGAGTTGGTTTAATGTTTCCTGACTTGTGCAGGGAGCTCTCAGGATCCATCTTTCCTCTGAACCCTGGAGGTCTGGGACCCATGGCTCTTCTCCTTGTTCCAGCTGGGAGATTATATGAGGTTTGGAAACTGGAAACCCTGCTCAGATGAAAGAAAACAAAGGAGTTCAGTTGATTTCATACGACTGTGTCATAAAAACACTCTATTAATTTAACTTCAGTGCTTAATGTGACCCAGTGTGCCTGGGGCAGTACTCACTGAAAAGGCCAAGATCAGAGCAGGCTGAAAAAGGGAGAGCAGATGCTACGAAAACTCGTGGTTAACACGAAAGTTAAACTCACCGATCAGTCACCAACTGTGCTTCTGATCCCTCATGCTGGTTATTGAGAAATTGAAAAAAGAAATCACACGGCCCCCTTTATTGCTTTCTAGTTCTCCGACTCCCAATCAGCACCTAGGTCCAGCACAGTGAGAGGCTATTTAAAAACTCTGCTTACATAAACAGTGTTCTTCTGACCCCAGAGTCAGTCACATTACCAGGTCAGTATAGGTTTGGATCTTACCCAAAATACTACGATGCCAGCCAATCCTTAGCACCTAAACTAAAGGTTTATAAGCAAGAAAGCATCTAAACTAAAGGTTTATTACAAAAGAAAGAAAGAAAAAGGGAGTTGTTAAATGGGACAGCAATCATATATATATATATTTCTGAATGTATCTGGTTCTTAGCAGTATTGGTGAGTCTCTGGCTTGAAGGGCTGCCTGGTACACATCCACATTATTCAGTCCTTTGTTCAAGCCTTTGGTTTGTAGAGAAGTTGCTCCAGAGGTAGGAAGAGGGATTGAAGACAAAATGGAGATGATGCAGCTGCCCTTTACATTCCTTTTGCCAAGTGGCTTCTACTTCCTGTGTCCCAAACACAAACTTCACAGCACGTAGCATGGAAAAGCCTTGGAGGTCTCAGTACACAGGCATAGCCCTGCATGTCTTGCTGACTCAATAGGGGTATCCCCTTAATCCTTTCCATGGCTTTGTTGTAGGGATGATGACCCTGGATGGGCCATCGAACAGGCTGGGCAGCGTTGATGCCAATATGTCTGGGGGTGTCACTCAGAAACACTACACAAGTCTGGAATACAGACACATGCTACCTATCTGTAACTCACAATACAAAAGTAGAAACAAGATCATAATACTTGGAAAATCTTAACATTTCCATTCACACGTTACATGGCATATCAAGCACTATTTATTGCAATTTCATCATATTGGTGTTTATAATAAATTAATAATAATATTATAAAGTGTCTCTCAATTCCATACAGTGTCACTTAATAAACCAGTCAATTCCCAGGACCGGTTCCCCGGCTGTTTGAAGATGCCAAACACATTGTTTGTGAGGGACTGAAATCCCAGCATATATGTTGGGAACACACAGACAGACCCTGTGCAAGTCTGTTCCCCTATGTTCACTCTTCTAGAAAATTATGATCAATTTTGTTCATAGTATGTGTCAGGGCCGAATCCCCACTCTGTTACTCCGAGTGCAGAAAGTGGGGGCCCGCCAGGATTCTACAAATTAATTTGTGCCACTCTAGGCTTGTATTAAACCCCCAAAGTTACAGCTTTTCTCTGACCTTGGCTTGGTAAATGCTGCCACCACCCAAACGCAAAAACCCCCCAAACCCTTGGACCCAGGAAGGAGCACTTGAGAATTCTTCCCTCTGGGGCACCCTCAAGCCCTTTCACCTCCCCTCCGGGAAAGAGCTGAGAAAGAAAACAAAGGAAATTAGCTGTGGCTACCAGCTAATCAAACAACACATATAAACTTCTTAGGACAGCAAAAAATCCAATCCTGTTCTTAAGAGGTAAATTTTATTAAAATTGAAAAGGAAAACAATACATCTGGAACTTAGGCTTTTGCTAGATTTTAAAAGAAAATTTTTTTGTAAGCACCCAAAATAGCTTTCTTGGGGGTTCAGCTTAAAGCTTACAAGCAAACAAAAGCATCTGGGATAGCACAGAGGAGATCCAAAAACCAAAATAAAAAATAAACCTGATTGTGTCTGTCTAAACATTCCCTAGCCAAATCATTTCTTCTAGGTATGGAAGATGAATTTTCATACCTGCTTCAAGCCTTACACAACATTGCTAGTCCGTGTCGCCTTCTCCGGAGAACAACAGATAAAGGGAAAGTTACTTTCCCATTTAACAAAGTTCTAGCCTTTCTATTGGCTCCTTTGCTCAGGTGCCCAATACTTTTCTTTTACCTATAGGTTCGTTAACCCTTTAGAGGTAAAGCAAGCAGAGAACTCGCACCAACAGGGATTTTACAGCCAACTGGCTGGCTGGGTATTTATAAAAGGGAGATCCCTCCCCTCCCCTTCATTTATCACTGTATGGTTTGTGAGGAATCATTTGAAAAGACAAACTACTGAATATCCTCCTGTTAAAAAGTGTAGCAACATTGTATGTAAAGTTATGAGATTTTACGGTATGATGTTACTGAAAAAGCTGCAACCCTAACCTTAAGTTCCTCAGAGACAGCAAAGCAAACAGCTGGTCAAATAGCCATCCTCCAGGAGGGGGACGGTGTGAAGATGACATTTACATTCCATTATAGGGATCACTTGAAGCTCGTACCTATGACAGCCTGTCACCATGACTCAACTTGGGACTGAATTTGTTTCTAGTACAAAGGACTGAATTATAAAAAGAGGTGAGGAAAATGCAAGAGACTCACTCTCTCTCTCCCCTTTCCCTCTGCTTTTGACAATTCCTGAAGAACTAAATGTGGGCAGCAGGGGCAGGTAAAGAGGAGTCCTGGCTGAAAGGAAAACCAGCCTGTTTCAGCAGATGGTGAGAGAAACATTTGTTTGAAATCCCTTTTGCATTGTTAAGTTAAACATTAGTTTGTGTTTTATCTTGCATTTCTTTCATAAACAATTCTGACTTTTATGCCTCATTACTTGCAGTCACAAAATCTTTTTTTTCAGTAGTCAATAATTTTGTTTCCTTTTTTTATCAAACCAGTGTGTTTGGATTGAAGTGTGTTGGAAACTCCATTTGGAATAAAAAGGCTGGTGCATTGCATTTTCCACTGATGAAACAACATATTTCATATGAGCTCCCATTCTTCAGGACTGTGCTGGACAGGGCAAGATGCACATTTCTGGGGGAAGTCTGGGAGCAGAGAATTTTCTGGGGTTCTCCTGTGGGGTACTGTAATTTGGGAGTCACTGACTAGCAGCACTCAAAACTGTCTAGCTAGAAGTGAGTTACATGCTGGAGACTGCGCATGAACTGCCCAGGAGTGGCTGCTCTCACAGTAGAGCAGTGTAAAAGGCACTCCAGCTTGGGGAACTGAGGTGACAGAGCTGTTCAACAGTCCAGATCATACTGTGCTTAATGTCACAGACACTTAATTTCAAAGAGTCTGCTAAAACACACAGATAGTAAATCCGCGTCCCAGAAATCAAAGTCTCCAGAGAAAGGGTAAGTCTCCCTGGCACTGCTGCTTGCTGACAGATGGGTCCAGAGACAATGAGAGAGTCTTGGGGAAGCTGGGAACAGTAACCATGGGCTGGTGGGGTTCAGTGGAGAAAGGGAACAGGAAGGGCAGGGATATTACTGAATGCAGGATCTCAGCAGAACCAAATGACAGGATAACACATATTGCAGCCCAGTGGAAAACATAATCCCAAATATATGTATAAAATGATGGGGTCTAAATTAGTTATTTCCATTGATTTATATAAGGGCAATAAGATATTCTCTGTATTACTGTCTATCCCTTTTAAAATTATTCCTAACATCCTGTTTGCTTTTTTGACTTCCGCTGCACACTGCTGGATGTCTTCAGAAAACTATCTGCAATGACAAAAAGATCTTTTTCCTGATTAGCCTAATTTTGCCCCCATCATATTGTATGTATAGTTGGGGTTATTTTTCCCAATGTGCATTACTTGATATTTATTCACATTAAATTTCACTTGCCATTTTGTTGCCCATTCCCTTAGTTTTACGAGATTTTTTTTGAAGTTCTTCACAGTCTGCCTTGGTCTTAACTATCTTGAGCAGTTTAGTATCATCCGCAAACTTTGCCACCTCACTGTTTACCCCTTTCTCCAGACTATTTATGAATACGTTGAATAGGATTGGTCTGAGGACTGACCCTTGGGGAACACCACTAGTTACTCCTCTCCATTCTCAAAGTTTACCATTTATTCCTACGCTTTCTTCCCTATCTTTTAACCAGTTCTCAATCCATGAAAAGATCTTCCCTCTTATCCCATGATAAATTAATTTATGTAAGAGCCTTTGGTGAGAGACCTTGTCAAAGGCTTTCTGGAAATCTAAGTACACTATGTCCACTGGATACCCTTGTCCACATGTTTGTTGACCCCTTCAAAGAACTCTAATAGATTACTAAGACATGATTTCCCTTTACAAAAACCATGTTGAGTTTTGGGGGAGGGACGGCTCTGTGGTTTGAGCATTGGCCTGCTAAACCCAGGCTTGTGAGTTCAATCCTTGAGGGGGCCACTTAGGGATCTGAGGCAAAAATTGGTCCTGCTAGTGAAGGCAGAGGGCTGGACTCAAAGACCTTTCAAGATCCCTTCCAGTTCTAGGAGATTGGTATCTCTCTTATTTTCATTTCTTTTTTCTTTTTCTTTTCTTTGCCCAAAAATTTTTGTTCTTCTACGTTCCTGGCAATTTTATTCTTTACTATTGTTTCAACTAATTTGCCTGGTACAGACGTTAGACTTACCGGTACGTAATTGCCAGGATCGCCTTTAGAGCCCTTTTTAAATATTGGTGTTACATTAGCAATCGTCCAGTCATTGGGTACAGAAGCTGATTTAAAGGACAGGTTACAAACCATAGCTAATAATTCCCCAATTTCACATTTGAGTTCCTTCAGAACTCTTGGGTAAATACCATCTGGTTCCGGTGACTTGTTTCAGTTAAGTTTATCAATTAGTTCCAAAACCTCCTCTAGTGACACTTCAATCTCTGGCAATTCCTCAGATTTGTCACCCACAAAAGGTTTGGGAATCTCACCAACATCCTCAGCCGTGAAGACTGAAGCAAAGAATGTATTTAGTTTCTCCGCAATGACTTTATTGTCTTTAAGGGCTCCTTTTGTATCTCAATCATCCAGTGGCCCCACTGGTTGTTTAGCAGGCTTCCTGCTTTTGATGTACTTAAACATTTTGTTATTACCTTCCGAGTTTTTGGCTAGCTGTTCTTCACACTCCTCTCTGGCTTTTCTTATTACATTTTTACACTTAATTTGGCAGTGCTTATGCTATCTTCTATATACCTCACTAGGATTTGACTTCCACTTTTTAAGAGGCCTTATCTCTCACTGCTTGTTTTACATGGTCATTAAAGCACAGTGACTCTTTTTTAGTTCTTTTGCTGTATTTAGTAATTTGGGGGATACATTTAAGTTGGGCCTCTAATATTGTGTTTTTGTAAAGTATCCATGCAGCTTGCAGGGATTTCACTCTAGTTACTGTACCTTTTAATTTCTGTTTAACTAACCCCCTCGTTTTTGCATAGTTCCCCTTTCTGAAATTAAATGCCACAGTGTTGCGCTGTTCTTCTCACCACAGGAATGTTAAATGTTGTTATATTATGATCACTATTTCCAAGCAGTCCTGTTATAGTTACCTCATGGACTAGATCCTTTGCTCCACTCAGGACTAAACTGAGAGCTGCTTCTCCCCTTGTGGGTTCTTGTACCACCTGCTCCATGAAGCAGTCATTTAAAGTAGCCAGAAATTTTGTCTCTGCATTTTGTCCTGAGGTGACATGTACTCAGTCAATGTGGGGATAACTGAAATCTCCCATTATTATGGAGTTCTTTATTTTGATAGCCTCTCTAATCTGCCTTCGCATTTCATCCTCACTATCACTGTCTTTGATAGGTGCCTGATAACAGAGCCCTATTGTTATATTCTTATTACAGCACGGAATTACTATCCATAGAGATTCAATGGAACACGCGGTTTCATTTAAGATTTTTACTTCATTTGAGTCTACATTTTCTTTAACATACGGAGCCACTCCCCTCCCCACACCCCGAGTATGACCTGCTCTGTCCTTCCGGTATATTTTGTACCCTGGAACGATTGTGTCCCATTGCTTGTCCTCAGTCCACCAGGTTTCTGTGACGCCTACTATGTCAATATCTTCCTTTAACATGAGGCTCTCTAATTCACCCATCTTACTATTTAGACTTCTAGCATTTGTGTACAAGCACTTTAAAAACTTGTCTGTTTATTTGTCTGCCCTTTTCTGATGTGTCAGATTCTTTTGTGTGTAAATGCTTCCTGTCTGATCTGGCCCCTACTTTATCCTTTTCCAGCCTCTCTTCCTGACTAAACTAGAAAAATCTCTATCACTAGATTCTTCTCTAAGACAAGTCTCTGTCTCATCCACGAGCTCCTCTGCAGCCATTGGCTTTCTCCCATCTCTTAGTTTAAAAACTCCTCTGCAACCTTTTTAATGTTAAGTGCCAGCAGTCTGGTTCCACTTTGGTTTAGGTGGAGCCATCCTTCCTGTATAGGCTCCCCCATCCCCAAAGTTTCCCCAGTTCCTAATAAATCTAAACCCCTCCTCTCTACACCATCATCTCATCCACGCATTGAGACTATGAAGCTCTGCCTGGCTACCTGGCCCTGTACGTGGAACTGGAAGCATTTCTGAGAATGCCACCATAGAGGTCCTGGATTTCAGTCTCTTTTCTAGCAGACTAAATTTGACCTCCAGGACGTCTCACCTACTGTTCCTTATGTCATTGGTGCCTACATGTACCACGACCACTGGCTCCTCCCCAGAACTACACATAAATTTATCTAGATGCCTCGAGAAATCAGCAATCTTTGCACCACGCAGGCAAGTCACCATACGGTTCTCCTGGTCATCACAAACCCAACTATCCTCATCCCAGAAGAAAAGTCTGTCCTATCTCGGGGACTCTTTCTGCCCTGTCACCCCCACCAACATGATACAGTTCTGCGGCTATCTGGAAGCCTACTTTCACCGTCTCTGACTCAAAGAATACTTCCAGGACAACACTGAACAGTGCACTGATACACAGGTGCCCTCCCACCAACAGCACAAGAAGAAGAACTCCACATGGACTCCTCCTGAGGGTCGAAATGACAGTCTGGACCTATACATTGAATGCTTCCGCCGGCGTGCACAGGCAGAAATCGTGGAACAACAACATCGCTTGCCTCACAACCTAAGTCGTGCAGAACGCAATGCCATCCACAGCCTCAGAAACCACCCTGACATTATCATCAAAGAGGCTGATAAAGGAGGTGCTGTTGTCATCATGAACAGGTCTGACTACCAAAGGAGGCCTGTCAATAACCTTAGTCCCAGATTTGGACCTTAGCGTCCAAAATATGAGGGTTAGCATGAAAACCTCCAAGCTTAGTTACCAGCTTGAAGTTGGTACTGCTGCCACCACCCAAAAAATTAGAGTGTTTTGGGGCACTCTGGTCCCCCTGGAAAACCTTCCCTGGGGACCCCAAGACCCAAATCCCTTGAGTCTCACAACAAAGGGAAATAATCCTTTTTCCCTTCTCCCCTCCAGGTGCTCCTGGAGAGATACACAGACACAAGCTCTGTGAATCTAAACAGAGTGACTCCCCCCTCTCCATTCCCAGTCCTGGAGAACAGAATTACCAAGTTAATCTCTCTCTTCCCTCCCCCCTCACCCAGAGGGTATGCAAAGTCAGGCAAACAAATCCAACACACACAGATCTCCCTCTGACTTTCCTCCCACCAATTCCCTGGTGAGTACAGACTCAATTTCCCTGAAGTTTCCCAGTAAAGAAAACTTCAACAGATCTTAAAAAGAAAGCTTTATATAAAAAGAAAGAAAAATACATACAAATGGTCTCTCTGTATTAAGGTGACAAATACAGGGTCAACTGCTTAAAAGAAATATGAATAAACAGCCTTATTCATAAAGAATACAAATCAAAGCACTCCAGCAACTATATTCATGTAAATACAAAAGAAACAAACTCTTTGGTACTCACACCTTGGAAACAGAAGATTAGAAAGCAGAAATCACTTCTCCAAAGCTCAGAGAAAAGCAGGCAGAAAAACAAAGACTCAGACACAACCTTCCCTCCACCCAGAGTTGAAAAAAATCAGGTTTCCTAATTGGTTCTCTTGTCAGGTGCTTCAGGTGAAAGAGACATTAACCCTTAGTTATCTGTTTATGACAAGGCCGCCAGACAACTCTCCAATATCAAATTCTACAGGCCACTTCCCTCAGATCCCACTGAGGAATAAACTAAGAAACTACAGCATCTACTCAGGACACTCCCTACACTAACACCAGAAGAAATCAACATACCCCTAGAGCCCCGACCAGGGTTATTCTATCTACTATCCAAGATCCACAAATCCGGAAACCCTGGACACCCCATCATCTCGGGCATTGGCACTCTCACTGAAGGACTGTCTGGATATATGGACTCTCTACTCAGATCCTATGCCACCAGCACTCCCAGCTATCTCCGTGACACCACTGATTTCCTGAGGAAACTACAATGCATTGGTCACCTCCCAGAAAATACCATCCTAGCCACCATAGATGTAGAGGCTGTCTACACAAACATCCCACACACAGATGGAATACAAGCTGTCAGGAACAGTATCCCTGATGATGCCACACCACAACTGGCTGCTGAGCTCTGTGCCTTTATCCTCACACACAACTATTTCAAATTGGATGACAATACATATCTCCAGATCAGTGGCACTGCTATGGGAACCAGCATGGTCCCACAATATACCAATATCTTTAAGCCGACCTGGAACAACGCTTCCTCAGCTCTCGTCCACTCACGCCCCTTCTCTACCTACGCTACATTGATGACATCTTCATCATCTGGACCCAAGGGAAGGAGACTCTGGAAAAATTCCACCACGATTTCAACAGTTTCCACCCCACCATCAACCTCAGCCTGGACCAATCTACATGGGAGGTCCACTTTCTTGACACCACGGTGAAAATAAGTGATGGTCACATTAACACCACCCTATTCCAAAAACCTACCGACTGCTATGCCTACATTCATGCCTCCAGCTTCCATCCCGGACACATCACACGATCTATTGCCTACAGCCAAGCACTGAGGTACAACCGCATCTGCTCTAACCCCTCAGACAGAGACCAACACCTACAAAATCTCCACCAAGCATTCTCAAAATTACAATACTCGCACGAGGAAATAAGGAAACAGATCAACAGAGCCAGACGTGTACCCAGAAGCCTCCTACTGCAAGACAAACCCAAGAAAGAAACCAACAGGACTCCATTGGCCATCACATACAGTCCCCAGCTAAAACCTCTCCTACGCATCATCAGGGATCTACAGCCCATCCTGGACAATGACCCCACACTTTCACAGGCCTTGGGTGGCAGGCCAGTCCTCGCCCACAGACAACCTGCCAACCTGAAACATATTCTCTCCAGTAACTGCACACCGCACCATAACAACTCTAGCTCAGGAACCAATCCATGCAACAAACCTCGATGCCAACTCTGCCCACATATCTACACCAGCGACACCATCACAGGACCTAACCAGATCAGCCACACCATCACTGGTTCATTCACCTGCACATCCACCAATGTAATATACGCCATCATATGCCAGCAATGCCCCTCTGCTATGTACATAGGCCAAACTGGACAGTCTTTACGGAAAAGGATAAATGGATACAAATCAGACATTAGGAATGGCAATATACAAAAACCTGTAGGAGAGCACTTCAACCTCCCTGGCCACACTATAGCAGACCTTAAGGTGGCCATCCTGCAGCAAAAAAACTTCAGGACCAGACTTCAAAGAGAAACTGCTGAGCTTCAGTTCATCTGCAAATTTGACACCATCAGCTCAGGATTGAACAAAGACTGTGAATGGCTTTCCAACTACAGAACCAGTTTCTCCTCTCTTGGTATTCACACCTCAACTGCTAGAACAGGGCCTCACCCTCCCTGACTGAACTGACCTCGTTATCTCTAGCTTGCTTGCTAGCATATATATACCTGCCCCTGGAAATTTCCACTACATGCATCTGAGGTAGTGGGTATTCAACCACGAAAGCTCATGCTCCAAAGCGTCTGTTAGTTTATAAGGTGCCACAGGATTCTTTGCTGTCCAATTATCCTTGTTTCTAATGATCAAATCTCCCATTACTAACAGCTGCCTTTTCTTAATGACTGGAGTTCCCTCCCCGGAGAGGTAACCTCAGTGCAAGGGGTTACCCCAACACCATCTGGAAGGAGGGTCCCAATTATGGGAAGGTTTCCCTCTGCTCCCATTGACTGCTCTCCTTCCTTGGGCCTTTCATCCTCCTCAACAGCACAGTGGCTGTCTGGCCGGAGGTGGGAGAAATCTAGTGTTCCAGAAAGCCTCACTGACATACTTCTCTGCCTCCCTTAGTGTCTCCAGTTCCACCACCCTGGCCTCCAAAGCCTCCACGTGCTGTCTGAGGACCAGGAGCTCCTTGCACGGAATGAACACATACGCCACCCGCTCACAGGGCAGGTAATCATACATGCTACATTGAGTGCAACAAACAGGATAGCCCCTACTCTGCTGCTGGGCTTCTGCCTGCATCATCTCCTACAGCTACCTAAGTTAACAACAGGGGTTTTCTTACAACCAAGAAGTTTGTATTATAGCTTAAATCTTTTAAAGAATGGCAAGAGAACCTTGCCCCCTTCCCAATCCCCTTCCAAACTCCCTCACCAAACTCTCCATTAGCAGCCATGTTTGAAAAGCTCCCTGGTCACTTGCTCACTGCTTTACAAAGCAAACCCCTATCACATACCCCCCCATACCCAGCCCCTACTGAGAGTCACTCAGGATACAGGGCTGGGAGCACCCCCATGACCCAGCCCACCATCCCAGCCCCCAGCCCTGACTCCTGCACCCCTACCCACATATGCAGCCCTCACACCCCATGCTCTGACTGTTGCACGCCCCCCACATGCTCACCCCCACCCTGAGCACCAAATATGGGAGCTCCTGCACACACGCCCCCACATTGCCATCTGCATTCCTCGCACCAAATGGGAGCTGCCCCAGGAAAGCACTCCACACCCCAACCTCCTACCCCAACCCTGAACCCCCTCCTGCATCCCAGAACCTGCACCCCAATCTCCAGCCTGCTCCTACAGCCTAACTCCTTCCCAGACCCTGCACCCCCAGCCTTGACTCCTGCACCCTGAACACCCTGCCCTCACTGACTCCTGCACCCCCACTCACACCCCCAGCCCTTACTCCTTCACCCCTCACAAACACACCCCAGTTCCCTGCCTTCCCTGATTACTGCAACCACCCATACCCCCTGCCCCCAGACACATCCACAGCCCCTCACACACCCTCAGCCCTGACTCCTGCAACCCATCCACACAGCCTCCTGCCCACCCTGACTTCTGCCCCTCCACATCCCCACCTGCATTGCTCGCATGAAACAGGAGCTGGTCCAGGTAAGCGCTTCACATCTCAACCACCTGCCCCAGCCTTGAGCCCCCTCCCACAACTTAACTCCTGGCCAGACCCTGCACTCCAACATTTTTAATATTTTTTTTTTATAAAGGGCTCTTATCCAAAGCGCTTTACAACAGTTAGCTAATGGTACAAACAGTATTTGGAAAGATCATTAGGTGGTGCACTGAGACGCTCAGCGATTTTCAAGCGGTCTGTGGAAAACTCAGACATCAAAAACAATCAAGGTATCTCACCTTATCCTCATTTACTTCCTTTTACTTATAGGAGGAGGATGAAGAAAAAAATGAAAAATGGAGGGGGGGGTGAAATAAGAGAGAATGTTCTTTTTCTTGCCTGTGTCCCAAGGAGGGACCCCTAAAATGAAGCTGAGCACATGGCCCCACTAACACTAAATTCCCCACTCAGCTTCCTTCTCTGGATACTACCAGCCAGCATTCAGGGACACATGGACTGTCTGTGTAATAAGTAACTCTGGACCAGCAGCTCTGACTCCAGCAGTCTGCTCGTTACACCCCAAGCATAATTGTGGTCCGGGTGGAGAAGGCTCAGGGTTTGAGAGGTCAGGGGTAGGAAGCTTCTGCTGATTATGCTGCACTTAACCTTCAGTTTTACTTGAGCAAACAGGAGATATTTGACACTGTGCGATACGGTTCCTGTGCTCTGTTCCCAAAGTGTTCTGCAGCAGGGGAGGGTCTCTGACAGCGGGTGTGTCACTGGCATATTGGGGTGATGCTGAAACAGGACAGAGTAGAGGTGGCGTTGTGGGGCTGGCGTGAACCATCTCTCTTCTTTTCCCCTTCCAAGAACAGAGGGGACAGGAACCCTTACCCAGCGAGGTCACATTCTCATAGTTCTCCTGCATGACATCTCTGTAGAGGGCTCTCTGAGTGGGGTTCAGCAGAGCCCCCTCTTCCCTGGTGAAATACACAGCCACCTCCTCGAAGGTCACCGGCCCCTGAAAGAGCGAGAGTCCAACACTCAGTACCTGCTGCCCCACTCACAGCCCCCCTATACATGGGGGACAGGAGCCAAACAGAAACTCTGGGTGGATTGCAGTCAGAGTCCCACCCCCACCCTGCTCAGAGCATCCAGGAAACACCAGGGGGAGGGGATAAAGAGAGAGCCCCTCCTCTCTCCCAGCAGAGCCATCACACACCTACTAGCCACTGACTGATTCAGGAGATGGAGCCCGTAGCAGGGTCCAGGGACAGCTCCCTGGTAGGAAGCCCAACACCCTCCCCATTCTGAAGAGCTGGATGTGAAGGGAGGGGAATCTCCCTTAAGCTTCACTGGTGGGTGCCCCTTCATGTCTCACAGCAACCGCTAGTTAGTCAGGTCGGGCTCCAGCACAATGAGTCTGTTCAGTTTTCCCAGCCCCATGGAGCTGGGTTATTTTCTGCTCCACAAACTTGAGCATTTCCACCGCCGAACCTCATGGGTCTGTTCCTAGAATCTAAGACACTTAAACAACTCCCAACAGGTTTGTCACACACTGTCCTCCTCCCTTTGTCCACCCTGTGCATTTCCTTCCCCGCTCCAACCTCCAAACCAGACTGTGCAAATCTTCCCATTTCCCATGTATTTGCTGCCCCTTTCCCTCCTGCCGGAACCCACCAGCAACCCACTGATAATACCCACCTGAACTGGCTCCTCTGCAGCCATTTCTCTCTCCTGTCCAACGAGAGGACGGGATGAACTGGAGCGAAATATGGACATTATTCCGCAACCTGGCAGGGTGAGAAGGGCAGTTGTGAAGGTTTCAAAACACACTAACTCATTTCACAGCATGATTCCCCCAGGCCCTTTCCCCGCAGATAGACACTCTAGAGTCTGCCATGCTGAGAAAGGCTTGATCTCTGTGTACAGTGCAGACCTGGCCCCTCCTGCCAGGCTAAGCCCACAGAGACATGTTTAACCTCCCTTCTCCCTCCCCACATCCCATAACAAAGTCTCTGAACACAAGGCTAGAAAAAAGCAGAACCAAAGGAGTCACTGTGGGGGATTCCCTCTGACACTGACCCCACGGCTGCCACACCCCAGCGGGGGGAATATGGAATCAGGAACTGGATTTTCCTCTGTCTGATTCTCATCTTTTCCACAGGAAAGTGACTCTATCCAAGGTGCAGCAATACATCTTTCTGGGCAGATTAGAGATCTGGAAATCTCTCTCCAAACTCTTCTCTCCCATTGCCCCTTTCAATCTCCCTATCCCCTCTCCCTGCCCGTCTGGTAGGAAAGTCCCATTCCTAGGTAGTTTGCTCCCCCATGGCTGGACTTTATCCTGCAATTGCTAATGGGACGAGAAATGAGGAGGGTCTGTTTGTGTGGAGTCATTTTAAGGCCAGACCCCAGCATTTTCCCTTCGTTCCTGTCAGTTATTTGGAATGTCTGGCTCAGAAATTAGTATTAACAGGGCCCAGGGCTGCCCTACGGGGCTAGGACCAGCTGGAGATGGTCACCCCCTGGGCCAGGCAGAGAAGCAGCTTTAATTAAGGTCACTTCCCAGCACAGAACCACACTGGGGGAGAAGCAGCTCCAAGCCTGGTGTCCCAGATCACAATGGAGGCTGCAGTGTCTGACCCAGGAAGCTGAACCCCAATATCCTGAGCAGAGAGGGACAGAGCGTTTGAGCAGCTTCCCTCCTTTAGCTCTCCGGGGAGAGCAGCTAATGAGAGCCCCTCCTCACAGGGAGAATTGCTGATCTCATTTGCCCCATTGTCCATCTGGAGTCATTCCTTGTCCTTCCATACAGTGACTCTGGATTAACAATGGTCTCAATGACACCAGATTTCAGAAAGAATGAGTGCAGAATGCTGTGGAAGAGACCATCACGTGGCAGTGCTAACCCCCTTCCCACTTCCCTCACCCCCAAGATAGAGAACAAGGACTGGGGGAACAAATTTTCTAAACCGAACCAAAAGTTCCTGCAGTTTTCAAAAGAGGAGAAAAGCAGAATCTGTGATTTCACACTCACAGTGTTTGATAAGTGGATAGAAAGTTATCACAGTGACAGGGCAGGTGACTGGGGAAAGCCGGGCAATGCTTGGAGCCAGGACTTTGGCACAAGTTGATCAGAGAGAAGGATCATGGGGGTAAAATCTGAGTGTTTCACATCAATATTTGATAAATGAATAAAGAGGAAATGAGCACCATTTGCAAACATTTTATATGCATGTTCAAGAATCTGAGAAAAGGTGTAAATCTGAGATTTTCTTTTTATGTTATAATTAGAGAGACGGGAAAAGCTCAGGGCATATTCAATTAGAAATAGACAACTAGAGAGAAGTGGGACAAACTTTTAGGTTATTTTATATGGAACTTTGAGATTTGCAAAGAAAATGTGTCACAAACTGATTATTGTACATTTACTTTACTATACTACACATTTACTGTTCCTCTCCCTCCAAGCAGAAACCACCACCAGGTCCCTGAGAATCTCTTACCTGAGCCAGCTCCATTGCAGCCATTGCCTCCCCGCTGGGAGGATGGGCTGATCTGGAGCAAAACGTGGACGTTATTCTGTAGCCTGTAAGGGGGAGAAGGGCAATGTGAGAAGATTCAGACAGGGTTTCTCTCCTTTCCACATGTTGATTCCCCTCAGCATTGTTCCCTGGTCATGGATATTCTAGGTTGTGCCACACTGGGAAGCACAGAGTGACCTTATTCCAGTACAGATCTAGCCCCCTCCTACCAGGGTGTGACCCTCTGACACATGGTGAAACCCTCCCAGCAGCAGAGTCTCTCTGTTACACTTATCAAGTTTGTGGGTGATACTAAGCTGGGAGGGGTTGCAAGTATTTTGGAGGATAGAACTGAAATTCAAAATCATCCGGACAAACTGGAGAAATAGTCTGAAGTAAATAGGATGAAATTCAATAAAGAGAAATCCAAAGTACTGCACCTAGGAAGGAACAATCAGTTGCACACGTGCAAGACAGGAAATGACTGCCCAGGAAGGAGCACTGCGGAGACGGATCTGGGAGTCACAGTGGATCACTAGCTAAATATGAGTCAACAATGTTACAATGTTGCAAAAAAAAATTAAGTATAATTCTGGGATATATTAGCAGCAGTATTGTAAGCAAGACACGAGCAGTAATTCTTCCGCTCTACTCCAGACTGTTTAAGCCTCAACTGGAGTAGTGTGTCCAGTTCTGGGGGCCACATTTCAGGAAAGATGTGGAAAAACTGGAGAAAGTGCAGAGAAGAGCAACAAAAATGATTCAAGGTCTAGAGAACACAGCCTATGAGGGAAGATTGAAAAAATTGCGTTTGTTTAGTCTGGAGAAGAGAAGACTGAGAGGGGACATAATCAGCTTTCAAGTACATAAATGGTCATTTCAAAGAGGAGGGAGAAAAATTGTTTTTCTTAACCTCTGCAGACAGGACAAAAAGCAATGGGCTTAAATTGCAGAAAGGGAGGTTTAGGTTGGACATTAGGAAAAACTCCCTGTCAGGGTGGTTAAGCACTGGAATAAATTGCTTAGGGAGGTTGTGGAATCTCCATCATTGGGGATTCAGAAAGAAAAAGGTTGAGAACCCCTGGAGTAAGGGACCATCTGTCATGAAGGTGAGCTCACCTGCGTGGCGAGATATATGGGATCACGCAAGAGGACTGTCTGTGATTCCATGTTAATGCTGTTACAGAGCCTGAAGCGTTTACGCTGGATACTTGGTTGGTGAAATTTCCATACAGACCTCACACCCAATTTGGGGTTTGTGCCCTGCTTCTTACCAGTCTGCCTGAGGCTGGTGCTCATGCTCTCGAGTCACTGGAGACAGCATTACAGAGAGAGGGGCTGTGACTTCCCCATGGTCACTAAACAGGCCAGTGATAGAGCCAGGAACAGACCCTGTTAACTCCAGAGCCCTGTCACCCGCAGCTTGGAAAGGTCCCCAGAGCACACTGTATTAGGCTGCAGGAAGAGGTGTGCAGGGACTGTAGCTGAGCTGCCCTGCCAAGACAGCCTGTGCATCCATGGACAAACCACCTCGCTGGGGGGGTGTCCCCTGGGTCAGGAGAAGTCAGTGTCCAGCCCTTTGGGGCTGTGCTCCTGGATCATACCTCCAGCACTACTGCTGCCCCTCCCTTACCAGCTGCACTGGTCAGCCAGATCCCGGCCTCTGTGAGGTCCCTCCTCCCCGCTCCCACCACCTCAAACCTTCAAACTGGGACATGGTGCACCAGTACCAATCACAGTGCACTAGTGTAAATTCTGTCTGTACTAAGGGTTTGCACAAGTGCCTAAAACATCAGTGTGGCAGAGACCTTCAGAAACAGCAGTACGGTGGCACTAGAACCTATTTCTAGCTCGATCACAGACAGCCTGGGTGACCTTGGACATGTCAATGTTTGTATTCCCAACTTCACTCTTTTTACCCAGTTGCCCACTCACTGGGGTCTCCTCTCTCTCTCCAGAGCTGTTCACCACTAAAATCTGTGTGGGTGTCACCAGAGCTGAGCTAGTTCAGCTCTGGAATAGTCTTACAAGGGGGACTGTGGAGTCTCTTTCCCTGGAAGTTTTTAAGAACAAGTAGGACAAACCTCTGTCAGAGATAATGTACATATACTTGGTTCTGACTCAGCAGAGAGAGCTGGACTTGATGACATCTTGATGACACTACAATTCTAGGATGTTATGCAATATATACATATAAAAACACAACATACAGAATAAACCCCACCACAACATAATGTCAGCAAATTCGGGGGGGGAGGGTAACAGCCTACACTCCACAGCATAAATAACAATACAAAGAAAAAGAAGCAACACGATGCAAACGACGACATCCTAGGACAAAAGAACACAATGGAAAATAGCTCAACTCAAACCAACATAGCACAGACACCAAACAAGCTGAGGCAAAACAATGCACCATAAAACTGTTACACAACATTGTGCGACCACAGTTCCAAATGGCACCATGCAAAACAGCTCAGCGTAGAACAGGACACAGCACAAAAGAGAATTATTTCAATGCAGGCCTGGAAGGGATCTTGAGAGGGCGTCTACTCCAGCCTCCCGTGCTGAGGCAGAACCAAGTATCCCTAGACATTCCCAGACTGGTGTATCTCTAACCTGGTCTTAAAGACCTCCAGTGAAGGAAATTCCACAGCCTACCTTGTAAGGCAACGCAAGGCAAACACAGACCAAAACAATGCTATACACACACATGCTGGGCTTTTGGTTAAGGGAAGTGGTAAGAATTGAAACAATTTGGATTCAGTTCCCAGTTTTTCCCCAAATTCTCCATGCAAACTTGCTAGACACCAGCGGCTGGCCTGCGCCAGCTGACTTGGGCTCACACGGCTCAGGTTGCGGAGCTGTTTAATTGTGGTGTCCATGTTCCGGCTGGGGCTGCAGCCCAAGGTCTGGTACCCTCCCAACCGGCAGGGTCCTACAGCCTGGCTTCAACCCAAGCCCAGACATCTACACTGCAATTAACAGCCCCTTCGCCTGAGTCCTGTGAGCCTGCGTCACGTGGCATGGGCCAGCTGGGGGTTTTAACAGCAGGGTAGAGATACCCTTGGTGTCTTTTCAGCACCAGTCACAATGGGAACCTTGATCTTGGTGTCTGTGCAGGAGCCCTGCACAACAGAGGGCCTGACTTCAGTAGGGGACTCTGCAACTCCCAGCATCACAAGATCCCTGATTTTGTTTAGGGTCCCTACAGCATCTGGAAAAATATGGAGGCAGAGTCTGTGCAGTGCCCAGTACAGTGGTGGGGCGTGATCTGGGTCAGGGTCACTGCAGTGTCAGGCCCAACGGGGACACAGATCTCAGTCAAGGTCTCTGAAGTGCCCAGCACAATGGAGGCAGAAATCTGGGCCAGTTGTGCGCTGCCCAGCACAAGGGGGGGGGCAGTGATCTTTGTCCAGGTCTCAGTTTTCCCTGGCACAATGGGGGGCCTGATGTCTGTGGGGTCTCTGCAGTGCCCAGCACAACAGAGGCGCAGATCTCACTTGGGGTCTCCACAGCACCTGTCACAACAGTGGGGTCTGACCTCTGTTGGGGTCTCTGCAGCACCTGGCAGAACAGGGCCCAGATCTCACTTGAGGTCTCTGCAGCTCCAGGAACAAGGTCCCTGATTTTGTTTGCTGTCTCTGCAGCGCAAGGCACAATGGGAGCCTGATTTCACATGGTGTTGATGCAGGGCCTGTCATAACAGGGGCCCGGAGCTCAGTCAGGGTCACTGTAGCACCCGGCACAACAAGGTCCCTGCTCTCTGTAGGGGTCTGTGCAGTTCCTGGCACCACCAGGGCCCCAAACTTGGTCAAGGTTTGTGCAGGGCACGGCACTGAGGGACCTCATCTCAGGCCAGGGCTGAGCCACGCTGAGTACGATAAGAGCCCTGATCTCAGTCACACACCTGGAGAGAAAAGCGGGACAATTTTCAAGAATTCAATATCAGTATTTCAGAACTGAGGAGAAAATGGGGCACAAACTAAATATTTGCCAATATAAGGGAAAAGCACCAACATGTGGGGAGATTTTATGTCACCATTCAACAGTTCAAGAGAAAAGACGGGAAATTGGAGGGGCTTATACAGGGATATTGAATCAACAACAGGATGGGACGGATTCTTCTGGTCACACATCCACATGGCCAGCAGAGCCCCGGGTGGTGCGGCTTTGACAGGGGAAAGGAGCGGGGCTGGAGTCAGAAGGTCACTGGCTGTGGGGAGGGGCTGGCAGTGGGGTCTAGGAATTTGACTAGCAGGCGAGGGGGGGGCTTTGGGTTGGGCAGGGTGGGGGAGGGGAAAGTAGCTGGACTGGGAAACCTGGGGCTGGGCCATCTCCATGGGGGACACTTGTTCCTCCCTCCCCTTCCTGGCCCTTCCCACGCCCTGTTGCCAGCAGAGAGGGGCCCCCCAGCCCAGCCCAGAGGTGTCCCTGTCTCAGGGCCCCCCCAGCCTCTGCCCAGTTCAGAAATCACTCGGGGGAACCATTTCCCACCCGCACAAGGACAAATCCCTGCAGGTGAAAATGGGGGAAACACCCCAAACCTGAGATCTGAACTGGCCATTGGCGAAGGGCAGAGAAAATGGGGCACAATGGGGGGAGGGGAACAGGGAACTTCTCAGGGGTTTGGGGGAGGGGGGGTCACCCTGGGTGCTGCTCGTTGCTCTCTAGGGAGAAAGGGGGCAGGACGGGAGAGGAGGGGGGTCCCCACGGGGGGGGCAGCGGTAAATCCGAGGGGATCTCAGCCCCCCCCTTTCTCTCCCCGCTCCTCGGGGGTCACCTGCTCTTCTCCCCCCCCGCCATGCCCAGAGCCCCCACGGCACAAACCCTTCTCCGGCCCCGGGAGAGGCTCCAACGGCCCCGCGCGAGCCAGACAAAGCCGGAGCGACCAACGCTCCATCGCAGCCCGGCTCCGCCTCCCCGCCGACGTCACTTCCGCTCCCAGGAGAGTCATGAACTATATCTCCCAGCCTGCCCCGGGGCCGCTTCCGCCCTCTCCAGCCCAAGTAAAGGAGGTTCCCGGGGCCAGGCAGACCGTCTCCCCGCCCCTCCTCCTTTTACCCTGCTGAGAGACCGGCCCCCCCCCCGCCTTTTCTCGGGGAGCGCTTTAATACAGCGGCAGCGCTGGGAGGGCTTGTGACCTCTAAACAGCCGCCAATCCCCAGCCCTGACCCCCCCAGCGCACCCCAAACTCCCAGCTCCCCCCCAGCCCTGACCCTCCCAGCGCACCCCAAACTCCCAGCTCCCCCCCAGCCCTGACCTCCCAGTGCACCCCAAACTCCCAGCTCCCCCCAGCCCCAGCCGCTCCCTCCGCCCGGCTCTGACACCCCAGATCCACCCCCCGGCTCCCCCTCCCCTCGCTCCCGGGCCCAGCCTGGGCTCCGAGCTCTGCAGCCGAGCCGCGCTCCGGCCCCTCCTGCAGCTCCCGGCCCCGCCCGTGACACTCGCCCCCCGCAGCCCCGGGCAGCCCCGCTTCGGCCACGGGGAGCTCGGGGACCCCCCCCCCCGGGCAGGGGGCGAGCCAGGCCCGGCCCCTCCCGACAGGAGCGTGTCCGCCCCACGCGTATTCCCACCCCCTCGGGCCCTGCCCCCGGCCTCACCGCGCTGGCTGCAGGGCTGGAGCAGCCCCCGCGCTGCGCTCCCGACCCGGCCACAGCCCCGCTGCCGGTGTAACGGGGCAGAAACTGCACCTATTGCCAAACCGGAGACTTGCTCAAAGTGTCCTCACAGGCACAAAGGGGCGGGGCGACTCCTCCCCGGGCCTGGCCCTGCCCCCGGGGCCCCACGCAGGGGGGTTGGACACGCGGGGACCCGCCTCAGCCCGGAGGGGGCAGGAGAGGGGCTGGGGCTCCCCAGGGGAAAAGCAGGGGTTGGGGCTGGTGCTGCTGAACCATCAGACTAAGGAGCCCCCGGCTGAGAGTGCAGCGAGCACGTGTGAGTTCAGCGCTGGAGATGGGACCCAGCACGTGTCAATCACCTGCCTCTAAAGCCTCTAAATCCCCTGGGCACCGCTCGCCAGGGCACAGCTTCGGAGCTGCCCTGGGAATAGATCCTGCGGGAAATCCCTTCCCCCCCTCTGCTAGCTTGTGTTTGTTACAGCCCTGGAAATAACCCGCTGCCTGTGTGCCCCACAGAGAACAGAGGAGCAAATTCTCTCCCTGTTCACCCTTCCACAGCCATGAAAGGAAGGAATGAACCCCCAGCAGCGCCCTGCCCCACAGAGTCCCCCCCTGTAAGGAGAGAGATGTGCAGTGACTAGGGCTCCAGCTCAGCGTCACCAGGTTTATATAACTTTTGGTGATGCCCAGAATGGGTCCAAATCCTGCTTCCTTCCTCGCCCTCGTACCACCCCATAAGCTCTGGGAGGGAGTTTGGGTACATGAGGTGCAGGCTCAGGGATGGGCAGGGGGTAGGGGGGCCGTGGCAGCCTGTGGGAGTGAATTTGGGTGCAGGAGGGGGTGCGAATTCTTGGAGGGAGTTTGAGTGCATGAGGTGCATGCTCTGGGGCTGGGCAGGGGGTTGGGAGTCAGGGGAGGCAGGGGGCGGACCCTGGGAGGGAGTTTGGGTGTGGGTGAGGTGCAGGATCTGGGCTGGATCAGGGGGTTGGGGTGCGGGGGGGCAGTGGCGGGCATTGGGAGGGAGTTTGGGTATGGGAAGGATGTGGGCTCTGGGCTGGGCCAGGGAGTTGGGGTGCAGGGGGGTGGTGGTGGGCTCTGGGAGGGAGTTTGGATGTGGGTGGGGTGCGGAATCTGGCCTGTGGCAAAGGGTTAGAGTGTGGCACCTATATTGGGCAGCTCCCAAGAGTGACCCACACCCCCATCTGGCAGCAACTCCTACATGAAAGAGGCCTGGGGGGCGTGGGTTTCCTGGCATCACTGCCAGCTGGCACCACCCCTGCAGTTCCCATTGCCGCAGTTCCAATGACAGAGTTGGCACTTAGGGTGGGGGCAGCATGCGAGAGAGACACCCCACGGGGGCCACTGGGTTATGCCAGATGCTTCTGGAAGTGGTGAGCCGTGCAGAGCGAGGGTGGGCAGGAATCCGCTTTAGTCTCGCTGTGCTGCCAGTAGTGGTGGTAGGAGCCCCCGGGCCCTTTCAAATCGCCCAGGGCCAGCTGCTCAGGCTTTCTGACTTTCTGATGGGGAAGCAAAGGGAAGGCACATGTGCCCCCAGGAGCAGTTCTGGGGAGTCTTTTGGGGGCTCCTGGAGTAGGCAGCAGAGAGATGCAGCCTCACCACCGAGTCTGTTTCACTGGAGGAGAGAGGGGGCTGCAGGGTGATCTCCCACCTCTGTGCATCCAGCAGCCTGTGCTCTCCCCTGCCATGCTGGAGCCTCCACATTTATTGATTGACAAATAAAATTTACAGAATTTTTAAATATTGTGCACAGAATTTTTTTGGTGCAGAATCTCCTCAGGAGTGAGACTGACTCAGGGAACCTCCTTGGATTGTCACTGCCTGGTTAACCCCTCAGCCACCACACCAATGCACAGAGAGTGCCAAGCCCTACTGCTTTGCGGGGCTAGGGGCTGGGGTTGGCTCATACACATTCAGGCTGTGCACTCCCCCCCCTACAAACCGCTGCTGATTTCCCCCAAAAGACTCCCCAGAACTGCTCATGGGGGCACATGTGCATTCCCTTTGCTTCCCCATCGGAAAGTCAGAAAGCCTGAGCAGCTGCCCCTGGGCAATTTGAAAGGGTCCGGGGGCTCCTGCCACCACTACTGGCAGCACAGCTAGACTAAAGCGGATTCCTGCCCACCCTCGCTCTGCACGGCGCACTACTCCCAGTAGGATCTGGCACATCCCTATGGCCCCTGTGAGGTGTCTCTCTCGCATGCTGCCCCCACCCCAAATGCCAACTCTGCCGTTGGAACTGCGGCAATGGGAGCTGCAGGGGTGGTGCCAGTGGGCAGTGATGCCAGGAAACCCACGCCCCCCAGGCCTCTTTCATGTAGGAGTTGCTGCCAGATGGGGGTGTGGGTCACTCTTGGGAGCTGCCCAAGATAGGTGCCACACCCTAACCCTCTGCCACAGGCCAGATCCCTCAGCCCGCCCACATCCAAACTCCCTCCCAGAGCCCACCACCACCCCCCTGCACCCCAACTCCCTGGCCCAGCCCAGAGCCCACATCCCTCCCATACCCAAACTCCATCCCAACGCCAGCCACTGCCCCCCCTGCACCCCAACCCCCGATCCAGCCCAGATCCTGCACCTCACCCACACCCAAACTCCCTCCCAGGGTCCGCCCCCTGCCTCCCAACCCCCTGCCCAGCCCCAGAGCATGCACCTCATGCACTCAAACTCCCTCCAAGAATTCGCACCCCCTCCTGCACCCAAATTCACTCCCACAGGCTGCCACCACCCCACCTACGCCCTGCCCATCCAAGAGTCTGCACCTCATGTACCCAAACTCCCTCCTAGAGCTTTGAGGTAGGGGGTGAGGAAGGAAGGGCAGGACTTGGACCCGTTCTGGGCATCACCAAAAGTTATATAAACCTGGTGACGCTGAGCTGGAGCCCTAGTCACTGCACATCTCTCTCCTTACAGGGGGGGACTCTGTGGGGCAGGGCACTACTGGGGGTTTATTCCTTCCTTTCATGGCTGTGGAAGGGCGAACAGGGAGAGAATTTGCTCCTCTGTTCTCTGCGGAGCACACAGGCAGCGGGGTTATTTCCAGGGCTGTAACAAACACAAGCTAGCAGAGGGGGGAAGGGATTTCCCGCAGGATCTATTCCCAGGGCAGCTCCCAAGCTGTGCCCTGGCGAGCGGTGCCCAGGGGATTTAGAGGCTTTAGAGGCAGGTAATTGACACGTGCTGGGTCCCATCTCCAGCGCTGAACTGACACGTGCTCGCTGCACTCTCAGCCGGGGGCTCCTTAGTCTGATGGTTCAGCAGCACCAGCCCCCACCCCTGCTTTTCCCCTGGGAAGCCCCAGCCCCTCTCCTGCCCCCTCCGGGTTGAGGCGGGTCCCCGCGTGTCCAACCCTCCTGCGTGGGGCCCCGGGTCAGGGCCAGGCCCGGGGAGGAGCTGCCCCTTCCTGCCCCTCCGGCCCAGAACCCGCCCCCTTGTGCCGGTGTAACGTCAGTTTGAGCAGTCCTCCCGTTTTGCAACTAGCTTCAGAACTGGAGCAAATCCCGGGGCCGGGAGCGAAGGCCGCGGGGCGGGGACACGCGTGGGGCGGACACGCTCCTGCCAGGGGGGGTTATTACGTGGGGGTCATAAACCCTCCCAGCTCTGCCGCTCCCCGGGAAGAGGCGGGGGCGGGTCTGAGAGGCCCCGGCTGGGAGAGGGGGTAGGGCCAGGACACAGAATGAGCGGTGCGGGGAGGGTCAGGCTGGCCCCGGGGACCTCCCTTCCCTGGGCTAGAAAAAGCGGAAGCGCCCCCGGGGCAGGCTGGGAGATGTAGTTCCTGACTCTCCGTGGACCGGAAGTGACGCTAGGTGGGAGAGAAGAAAACGAGTTGCAAGCGCGCGCGGGCCGCTCCGGCTCTGCCTGGCTCGCGCGGGGCCGTTGGAGCCTCTCCCGGGGCCGGAGAAGGGTTTGTGCCGTGGGGGCTCTGGGCATGCGCAGATCGGGGAGGAGGAGAGTCCCGCATTAACCCCCCGTGGGGCCCGGCGGGGGCTGGGAAAGGGGCGGGGGGGAAATGTCTGTGCAGCCCGGACATGGCCGGGGGGGGAGAAGAGCAGGTGACCCCCGAGGAGCGGGGAGAGAAAGGGGGGGGCTGAGATCCCCTCGAATTTACAGCTGCCCCCCCCCGTGGGGACCCCCCTCCTCTCCCGTCCTGCCCCCTTTCTCCCTAGAGAGCAACGAGCAGCACCCAGGGTGACCCCCCCTCCCCCAAACCCTGAGAAGTTCCCTGTTCCCCTCCCCCCATTGTGCCCCATTTTCTCTCCCCTTCGCCAATGGCCAGTTCAGATCTCAGGTTTGGGGTGTTTCCCCCATTTTCACCTGCAGGGATTTGTTCTTGTGTGGGTGGGAAATGGTTCCCCTGAGTGATTTCTGAACTGGGCTGGGCTGGGGGGGCCCTGAGACAGGGACACCTCTGGGTGGGGCTGGGGGGGCCCCTCTCTGCTGGCAACAGGGCTTGGGAAGGGCCAGGAAGGGGAGGGAGGAGCAAGTGTCCCCCATGGAGACGGCCCAGCCCCAGGTTTCCCAGTCCAGTTACTCCTCCCCCCATCACCTGCTAGTCACATTCCCAGACCCCATTGCCAGCCCCTCCCCACAGCCAGCGACCTTCTGACTCCAGCCCCGCTCCTTTCCCCAGTGAAAAGACATCACCCAGGGCTCCCTCCTGACCTTGTGAGTGTGAGGCAAGTAGAATCAGTCCCATTCTGTTGTTGATTCAATGTCCCTGTATAATCCCCTCCAATTTCCCCTCTTCTCTCTTAAACTGTTGAATGGTGACATAAAATCTCCCCACATGTTGATGCTTGTCCCTTATATTGGCAAATATTCAGCTTGTGCCCCATTTTCTCCTCAGTTCTCAAATACTGATATTGAATTCTCAAAAATCTTCCCACTTTTCTCTCCAGGTGTGTGACTGAGATCAGGGCTCCTATCGTACTGAGCGTGGCCCTGTTCTGCAAGGCGCTGCGGGGACCCCAGCTGAGATCTGGGCCTTGTTCTGCCAGGCACTGAAGAGACCCCAGGTGAGATCAGACCCCACAGTTGTCCAGGTAAAACTGAGACCTGCACTAAAATCACGGTCCCCCTTGTGCCAGGCAGCGCATGACTGTGACCCAAACAGCTGCCTCCATTGTTCTGAGTACTTCAGAGACCTCGACTGAGATCTGTGTCCCCGTTGGGCCTGGCATTGCACTGACCGTAACGAAGATCACACCCCACCCCTGTACTGTGCACTGCACAGACCCTGACAGAGATCCTGCCCCCACATTTTGCCAGTTGCTGCAGGGGCCCTAAACAAAATCAGGGCTCCTGTAATGCTGGGAGCTGCAGAGTCCCCAACTGAGATCAGGCTTCCTGTTGTGCAGGGCTCTGCACAGACACTGACCAAGATCAGGGTCCCCATTCTGACAGGTGCGGAAAAGACACCAAGGGTATCTCTACACTGCCATTAAAACCCCCCACTGGCCCTTCCCAGCTGACTCAGGCTCACCAGGCTCAGGCAAAGGGGCTGTTTAATTGCAGTGTAGATGTCTGGGCTCAGGCTGGAGCCAGGCTATAGGATCCTGCGAGGTGGGAGGGTGCCAGACCTTGGGCTGCAGCCCCAGCCGGAACATGGACACCACAATTAAACAGCCCCACAGCCTGAGCCGTGTGAGCCCAAGTCAGCAGGCACAGGCCAGCTGCCGGTGTCTGACTGCAGTGTCGACATGCCCACAGGGACAGAGAGGCCTTGCCACAAAAAGCTGAAAGGCCAAATAGGCCAATGGTGGGAGGCGACTCTCCATTTTACAGATGGGGAAACTGAAGCTCAGAGAGCTGAAGTAATTTGCTCAAGTTTGCATGGAGAATTTGTGGCAAAACTGGGAACCGAACCCAGATGGTTTCAGTTCTTGCCTCTCCCCTTATCCGCAAGCCCAGCGTGTGTGTTCAGCGTTGTTCTGGCCTGTATCTGCCTTGCATTGGCTTCCAAGGGATACTGTGGAATTCCTTTCACTGGAGGTTTTTAAGACCAGGTTAGAGATACACCAGTCTGGGAATGTCTAGGGATACTTGGTTCTACCTCAGCACAGGAGGCTGGAGTAGATGACCTCTCAAGATCCCTTCCAGGCCTGCATTGAAATAATTCTCTTTTGTGCTGTGTCCTGTTCTACGCTGAGCTGTTTTGCATGTTGCATTTTGGAACTGTGATTGCACCATGTTGTGTTGCATAGTTTTATGGTGCGTTGTTTTGCCTCAGCTTGTTTGGTGTCTATGTTGTGTTGGTTTGAGTTGAGCTATTTTGCATTGTGTACTTTTGTCCTAAGGTGTGTTAGTTTGCATCGTGTTGCTTTCTTCTCCTTAGTATTGTGTCATTTTATGCTGTGCAATGTAGTTTTTTGTTTTGTTGTTGTTTTTTGAATGGCTTGACATCATGTTGTTGTGCAGTTTTTCTCTGTATGTTGTTTTATACATATATATCGCATAGCATCCTTGAAATGTAGGGCTAGATAGGACCTCAAGATGTCATCAAGTCCAGCTGTCTCTGCCGAGGCAGGGCCAAGTATATATTGATTATCTGTGACAGAGGTTTGTCCTACCTGTTCTTAAAAACTTGCAGGAAAAGAGACTCCACAGCTCCCCTTGTAAGACTATTCCAGAGCTGAAGTACCTCAGCTCTGGTGACACGCACACAGATTTTAGTGGTGAGCAGCTGTGGAGAGAGAGGAGACCCCAGTGAGTGGGCAGCTGGGTAAAGAGACTAAAGTTGGGAGGAGAAACATTGATGTGTGCAAGGTCTGTGACAGAGCTAAAACTAGATCCCAGTTCTAGTGCCACGGTCCTGCTGTTCTGGGCACTGAACGTCTCTGCCATACTGGTGTTTTAGGCACTGGTGCAAATCCTTAGTACAGACAGACTTTTCACTAGTGCACTCTGGCACTGGTGCACCATATCCCTGTTTGAAGGTTTAAAGTGGTGGGAGTGGAGGGCAGTGACCTCACAGAGGCCTGGGGCTGGCTGACCAGTGCAGCTGGTAAGGGAGGGGCAGCAGTGAGTGCTGGAGGTATGAGCCAGGAGCACAGCCCCACAGGACTGGACACTGACTTCTCCTGACTCATGACACACACACCCAGCTGTGTGCAGGGACCGCAGCTGAGCTGCCCTGCCAAGACAGCCTGTGCATCCGTGGACAAACCATCTCTTCCTGCAGCCTAATACAATGGGGTGTGGGGACCGTTCCAAGCTGCGGGTGATGTG
The DNA here is from genome assembly GCF_025201925.1 of Gopherus flavomarginatus. NCBI lineage: Eukaryota > Metazoa > Chordata > Testudines > Testudinidae > Gopherus > Gopherus flavomarginatus. The sequence goes on from NC_066639.1 coordinate 10,646,658, forward strand.
GCTCTGGCATTAACGGGGTATGTTCCTGGCTCTGTCCCTGACCTGCTTGGTGACCTTGGGGAAGTCACAGCCCCTCTCTGTTTTCCTCCTACCAATTGTCTCTTTGGATTGTGATCTCTTTGGGGCAAGGACTGTCCCTCTCTGTCTGTGCAGTGCCCAGCAGAATGGGGGTGCTGATCTCAGTCAGGTTCTCTGCCATGTGCTGCACGATGGGGCCCTGATCTCCATCAGTGTCTGTGCAACACAAAGCACAGTTTATAGACTCAGAGACATTAAGGGCAGAAGGTAGAGGTGTATTTCAGATGAGGTCTCATCAGTGCCTTTTATAACAGTACTAACCCTTTCATGTGTCTGCTGGAAATACCTCACCTGATGTATCCTAGGACTGCATTAACCTATTTCATGACTGCATCACGTTGGCAGCTCATAATTATCCTTTGATCAACCAGTCTCCTCTGTCACTTCCAATTGACAAATCCCCAGCTTATTGCAAAATTATACACTTGGGGACTAACAACTAGAATTTGTGCACTATTCATTTTCATCCCATTTCTATTACTCCAGCTTTCAAGGACATGCAGATTTTCTTGTATGATTTTCCTGTCCTCCTCCATATTGGCAATCCCTCCCGGCTTTGTGTCCCACTCCCACTTCTTGTGCCAAGATCACTAATAAAAGTGTTGAGTAAGATTGGTCCCAAGACTGACCTGAGGAACTCCACTTGTAACTCCCTCCAGCCTGACAACTCACCGTTCAATATGATCCCCTTGTAGACTCCTCTTAAACCAATTCTTTATTGACCTTTCGGTTCTCATATTGATCCCCATTTTCTCCAATTTAACAAATAGTTTCCCATGTGGAACTGTATCAAAAACCTCACTCACGTCCAGATCAGGTTTCTGTGGCACAGTCCACCTTTTGTAACACCATATTTTATTGATTTATAGTGCTGAAGGCTGGGAGGAAGCGTTAGCAATAGGCTGAGAATGGCCATGTGGAGGTAGGGGAGGGGATGGCAGACAGTGGGGAGGTGTGAGGGGATGCGGCATTGGAGGTGTATCAGGGAATGTGTTTTGTAGGAGTCCATGTCTCTGCTTCCTGTGGCTGTGGTGCTTTCCATACCAAAGCAGCATGTCAGCAGAGCAGACGCACACGCCGTAGCTCTGCCTGGAACACGCAGTGTTCACTGCCAGATGGGCTGGGTGATTTTCCAGGGACCCAGCTTGATATGCCTGGCTGGGGTGGGTTCAGTTGGACTGGGATCTGGGGCTCTGATAATTTGTGATGTTCCTTTTTGCATAGTCAGTTCTTTCCATTTATTGTTTTACCCCCACCTATGCCCGATGCCGCTCTCTTCTTAACTTGCTTCAGTTATTTCACTTCCCGTTTTTAAATAGGATCTAAGAATTGCAACGCTGAATGAAAGATAAACAAACAGAACCATTTGAATGTTGACCCATAGCTGGTAGAACTGTACCTAGTGACGGTCGGCTGTAATGACCGGGTTCCCTATAGCATTTTCTGGCTGGGCGAATAAAGCAGTGTCAAAGAGCCAAATGCGCGCTTTTAGGGTGAGAGGGCTCGTCAGGTGTTTGCTCTCTAAGGAACATGTCACCGGCCAGGGCTTGCAGTCGTTCAGGAGAGGTGCGCTGGGTTGTATTTAGGAATCTCAAAATAAAAGGTTAAGACGGTTGGTTCGCAATATCCATTGAAATCTTGCAAACAATTATACAAAAGGACCCTACTGCTGTTAAAAGAACATGGTATTAATACTAATTCAAAACTGACATTAAAATTAGGAGAGAAACGCTTGAGAAAGGAACTAACACCTACGTACCATTTCTTAATGCCTAAAATTTTGACACTCCCTCACACCATCTTTTTTTAAAAGCGATGCCCAGCACAGTCAAGTTAATGAATGAAAGCACACCCATTGTTCACTGCTTTGTGTTGCATGAGCATCTGATTAAACACCTAATTAAAACTGTACCACTGTAAGTGGAAATGCATCAACCCAGCTTAGCTCCAAGGTGTTTAGATGGGAATGAAAAGTTTCTAAATTATATACATGGCAGAATGGTTAATGGGGAAAATGCTCTGAAATGCCTCTACCCAGTCCTGTTGACTTCTTCTCCTAAACCCTCCATGAGTTCTGGCCTCTTGGTCAACTTGGCTCCCAATCTCAAATCAGCTGTGCCCTCTCCCAGCCTAACCCATTTTTACTGATATTCTTCATCCTCCTCATCCAGGCAGGGGGTTGATGCAGCAGCCCCTAAGGTACCTGCATTAATCACAGTCTCTCAAACTGGGGCTGTTTAGATTTCAAGGAATGATTTATCCGAGTTACTGACTCTGGGAGGGGGGAGAGAGGAGAGGCTGAGAGGGCGTTTGTTCTTAGGGCCATGTTCAACCCTGGTAGGCTCCATGTTACCTCATCCTCCACCCGCCTCCATGTGTCTCTGCTCATGTGTCAGTGTGTCACCTTCTGATCATAATGCCACTGACCTCAGGAGAGCACCCAGACAAGAGCTACATCACAAGAGGGTTATGGTACTGAGAGCAAAATACATCACTGGGACGGAGTAATTATCCTGAAACTTCCAGTCTAGGAAGTGAAAGAATTCAAGTATTTCATTACTTAAAATTATGTTTGAAATGATTACATTTTTATGAATAAATTGCTGCAAATGCTGATTTCACTGTACACAGACACACATGAAAAAATATTTGTATAAGTAATATACAGAAATGCTTCTGGAAAAAGTGGAGTTTGATATAAGAATATTTACACTGTATATTTTGCATGTGACATTGACAATTTCGCTTTGAAGAGTTATATGATTTGGCTTTTGGAATCTCAGCAGTTACTATAATTAAATAATTGTTGTCCGAGGACTCCCATAACTTCCCACAACTCTGAACATTGAAATTGTAAACATTGAAAAAAGGGCTTAAAAATAAATATCACTATCTGTTGAAATTAAAAGAAAGAAATAGACAAAATGAATTTTGTCAAACCCACTTAACCGCAATTGCAATATGTTAGGGGATGGAAATTCACAACTAAGGGACCCAACATTAATTCTGCCCCATTGTGATGCCAGGTAATCTCCGTAGGGCTATGAATTAGGCATTTTAGTGTATAAAGTTCCAGGTTACAAATGGGTATGATCTAAAGACACATGAGATCTTTTCCTCAGGATATCACCATCACTGGGTTGTTTCTCTTATTGGTAATTCCCAGAAATGAACAGATTATTAACATTTTGTCAGTTATGAAGTGGCCATTTCAGATTTCTGGGGAGTGTCTGTTATTTTGCACTAGGGGCCAGGTCCTTGGAGAGATGGAACCTTGGTTTCATTTTAACTTCTCCATGCTCAGCAGCTTCTGGAATTTGGTTCAAAGTATTTACGTGTTTCCCTGCCCTGGTGTTAAAAGTGCTGCTGTAGAAAGTGGGAAAGGGCAGGAACTGACTGCAGGATCAGTAGCTGAGTCCCTTAGATATTTATAGCTCATCGGAAGGAGGACGGGGATTGGTGGGTGTCTGGGGATTTAATAATAAACACAGAAATATCATTGTTCTTAGTGAATTTTCATCTTCTAATTCCCATAACCCACTAATTATCCCTGGCTGCCCCCGGCCGTCTGGGGAGGGAGAACTAGTAAATTCCTGTGGCCAGTGTGGAACCTAAGGCCCAAGGATCTTTCCGTGTCTGACTCAAAGTCACCCAGAGTGAAATTCACTTCACTGGATAAATCCCTAGTTGCTGAGCTCTGCAGAGGGGTGGGGAGGTGAATTCCATCCCCTATTCGTGATCATGGACCCCCCTCCAATTCTCACCCTGATCTCAGACACTACCCCAACCTTCCCCTGCAGTGATGGACCCACTTGATGCTGCCAGAGCCATCTGCCATGGGACCTAGAGAGGACAGAGGCTGAGCTCCAGAACTGCTCCCTCTGCCCATAGCCCCCAAGCTGTGCTAGAATTGCCCTGACTTTCCAATCTGCAGATCGGTCCAGCTGTACCCAGCCCGTGCACCCGCCACACAGAAACTGTCACAACAAACATGCCAGGATTGGGAAAGACCATCTGGGGCTGGCTGCAGTTTCTCTTTGCTGTTGTGAGGGGAATGGGGTGGTCCCTCATATAGGATCCAAACATACCCAGGGGCAGAAGGGAAATGTAGTTTCTTCCAGGGGTTGGAAATGTTTGATTTTGAGTCCTGAGCTCTGTCTTCCTGTTTGTCTCCTTCTGCCACTTTCAGATCTCTTGGACAGACAAGGTGGGTGAGGTAATTTTTTTAGAACTAATTAAAAATACCTCTTTGCTATCCTGGGACCAACATGGGTACAACAACTTTCCCCTTTGTACCCCCTCCCCATCTCGTCTCCCCCTCAGCTGAAGCTGTCCCATGTGCTAGGAAAATAAGAGTTCAGTCCTGTAACTGGATTGGGTCTTGCCAGCACTAATGAGAGTGAAAGCCTGTGTGCATTAATGACAGCAGCAGGGACTCGACACATAGGGAGAAGAGATGGGAGTGAGCAGGTTATGTTTGTGGCAGGTGTGCGTCCTCATGTGGGAATTCTGCACCGCTGTGTATGCACAGAATTCACGTCCAGCACAGAATTTCTTTTTTTTGGCTTGAAGAAGATACATTCTGCCTGAGAAGTGCTACAGTTCTGCCTTTCACCCTCCAGAGGCCCCTGTGGCACCAGAACACCCAGCATTCATCTGGGTTCATCTTGGTGGTGGTTTGTTGCCCCAAGCTATACCCCAAATGAGAAGAGAGTTAGTGGATGGAACTTGGGAGAGTCCCGAGACACGGCTGCCTCTGGAGGTGGGGACAGGGTGGTCATTCTCTACTCGCAAGAGGGTGTGGAAAGGGCACAGGAGGAGCAAGTGTCCCCTATGTAGACTGCCCAGCCCCAGATTATCCAGTCCCAGACGCTTCTTCCCCCACCATACCCCAAACCCCTTCACCCCTCCAACCATCAATTGCCAGTCTTCCCTCGCTGCTAGCGCTTCCTGACTGGCAGAGACCTTCTAAGCCAGTAGTGTGTCAGGGCTCAACCTTCTGGCTGAGTCCTCAAGGCACTTTCTTCCTCTCTCGGGGTGCCATGCCACAGGGGCCCCACAAATCTACATTGCTCAGGCTTTGGCTTCAGCCTCAGATAGGGGCTCAGGGCCCTGGACTTCAGCCCCATGCGCTGGGACTTAAGCTTTCTGCCCTGGGCCTCAGTGAGTCTAATGCTGGCCTTGCTTGGCGCCCGCCCTGAAACCTTCTAGTGGCCCCCAGGCGACCCAGGTCCCCTGGTTGAGAACCATTGCCTTAGCCCACGAATCACAGCAATGTTCAGGTTACTACCAGTCATAGAATCATAGAATTTCAGGGCTGGAAGGAACCTCAGGAGGTATCTAGTCCAACCCCCTGCTCAAAGCAGGACCAATCCTCAACTAAATCATCCCAGCCAGGGCTTTGTCACACCTGACCTTGTCCCAAAGGACCAGTCACTTACTGAGGTCAGTTGAATCTTAGATCTCACAACAAAGACAATACTTGTAGCCAGTCCTGTAATAACCTGTATTAAGACTTATTTAAAAGGAAACAAGAGTTGTTTACAAAGTTAAAGCATGTAATCCTATAGATGGAGACAAGTTACAGTCTTAAATTTCAAAAGGTAATAGAAGCCTCTATAATAAGCAAGCCCTATATCTTCCTTAGGACTAACCCAGGCTAATCAGCTGGGGATCTCTTGCTTATGCCTAGAAACTTTGCCCCCCAGAGTCCAAGCAGCATACAGATAAATCAGTTCCTTCTGTTTGGGGTTTTTTATCCCCTTCTTGCCAGTGTGCTCTGAGCTGCAAACTCAGCTAATGGGAAGTCAAGAGCACAACAACAGTCTTTTGTCGTCTTTAACATCCCATAATAGTCTATCTGGTGTTGATGAACCTTTCCTGTCAGGCAGGATGTAATGCATTCGGTTGCCAGTCAGCACTTCACCTAGATAAAGTCTCTTTCCTGTCTGGTGATTTACAGAGCCACAGAGGCTCACAATGCAACTAGTCAGATATTAACCCAGGCAGCAACTCACAAGCATTCAATAAAGTGTAAACGCATTCTTATAATCCTAATCCCTAATACACAAGTGAGTCAGACTGATTCCAGCTATGTTTTTGTCCCTGTTCAATGAAGACATTGGGGCTTTTGCAAGAGCTAACACCTCATCTACCAGTGTCACAGGCAGGATGGGCAGGGATAGTATCTCTAGCCTCTGTTTGCCAGAAGCTGGGAATGGGTGACGAGGTGGATCATTTGATGATTACCTGTTCTGTTCATTCCCTCTGAAGCACTTGGCATTGGCGATTGAGCTAGATGGACCATTGCTCTGATGCAGTGGGCAGCTCTGAACGTTCTTACGTTCACTGTCTCTGTCAGGAGTATCTACTCATTTGGACTCACTGTGGAGCCACAGAAAGAAACAAGATGTTCTGAGGCAAGAAGGCCCAGTCTCAGAGCCCCAGGGGTCATGCTTCCCAAAAGCTAAAACTAGGCCCAGCCCATGAAAGGGGCACTTGCAGGAGAGACTGTATAAAGGCTGGAGCATCAAACAGCTTTGTAAACCTGAGAGAGCTGCCTTGGGAACAGTGACAGGGAGAATTCCCCAGAGTGACTCCTTTGATTCTGCTCTTCTCTGGCCTTTGGTTCATAGAATTATAGAACTGGAAGGGGACCTCGAGAGGTCATCTAGGCCAGTCCCCTGCACTCAAGGCAGGACTCAATATTATCTAGACAATCCCTGACAGGTATTTGTCCTGCCTGCTCTTAAATATCCCCAGTGATGGAGATTCCACAACCTCCCTAGACAATTTATTCCAGTGCTTAACCACTCTGACATTCAGGAAGTTTTTTTCCTAGTCTCTATCCTAAACCACCCTTGCTGTAATTTAAGTCCGTTGCTTCTTGTCTTATCCTCACCGATTCAGAAGAACAATTTTTCTCTGGCATCCTTGTAACAAACTTTTATGTACTTGAAATCTGTGATCGTGTCCCCTCTGAGTCTTCTGCAGACTCAACAAACCCAGTTTTTTCAATCTTCCCTCATTGGCCATGTTTTCTAAACCTTTATTCATTTTTATTACTCTTCTCTGAACTTTCTCCATTTTGTCCACATCTTTCCTGAAATGTGGTCCCCAGAACTGGACACACTACTCCAGTTGAGACCTAATCAGTGCGGAGTAGAGCGGCAGAATTACTTCTCGTGTCTTGTTTACAATACTTCTGCTAATACATCCCGAAATGATATACTTACTGTTGCAAAAAAAGTGTAACTCTGTTGACTCATATTCTGCTTCTAATCCACTATTATCCCCAGATCCGTTTCCACAGCACTCCTTCCTTGGCAGTTATTTCCCATTTTCTATGATTGTTCCTTCCTAAGCGCTGTACTTGCATTTGTCGTTATTGAATTTCATCCTATTTACTTCAGACCATTTCTCTAGTTTGTCGAGATGATTTTGAATTTCAGTTCTATCCTCCAAAGTCCTTGCAACCCCTCCCAGCTTGGTATCGCCTGCAAATTTCATAAGTGTAACAGAGAGACTCTGCTGCTGGGTGTTTTTCACCATGTGTCAGAGGGTTACGCCCTGGTAGGAGGGGGCTAGATCTGTACTGGAATAAGGTCACTCTGTGCTTCCCAGTGTGGCAGAACCTAGAATGTCCATTAGCAGGGGAAATCCTGGGGGGAATCAACATGTGGAAAGGAGAGAAACCCTGTCTGAATTCTCTCACATTGCCCTTCTCACCCTGGCAGGCTGCAGAATAACGTCCACGTTTTGCTCCAGATCATCCCATCCTCCCAGGGGGAAGGCAATGGCTGCAATGGAGCTGGCTCAGGTAAGGGATTCTCAGGGAGCTGGTGGTGGGTTCTGCTTGGAGGGAGAGAAGCGGTAAATGTATAGGAGGGTGGGAGCCAGTGATGAGCTGCCAAAATATTAACAACAGGTTCCTTCCTCCTCACTTCATGAGGGGCTCATGCCCCCCCTGGGGTCGTGCCCCAATCCAACCCCCCCTGTTTCTTGACACCCCCCCCCAGGGACCCCTGATCCATCCCCCCCTTCCCTGTCCCTGACTGCTCCCTGCCACCCCATCAAACCCCTCCTCTCATTCTTGATGCCCCCTCGGAACCTCTGCCCCATCCAACCATCCCTTCTCTCTGTCCCTGACTACCCCCCACCACCTCATCCAAACCTTGCTCCTTCCTGACTGCCCCCTGGGACCCTTGCCCCCATTCAATTCCCTTGTTCCCTGCCCTCTGACCGCCCCGACCCCTATCCACCCCCCACAACCCACCAAACACCCGCTCCCTGCTCCCTGCCCCCTGACCACACTGCCTGGGGCCAGGACTGGGACAGCTCGGCCTGGACCGCGACGGGCGCCGCAGGACCCAACTCCCTGAGCCAGGCTGGAGCTGCTCGGCTGGGACCGGTGCTGCGGGGCCTGAGCTGGGCCGGATCGGAGCCGCTCGTCCGGGACCAGCCCCGAGCCAGAGGTGCTTAGACGGGACCTGGCTGGGGCGCTTGACCATGGCCAGGTGGAGCCGGACTGAGCCACGCGTGCCGTCGCCATCACCCCCCCCCCGGACCAGGTTACCTGCCTGCTGCTTGTTTCAGGCTTCCCTTGAACATTTGGTTCGCAGGAAGCAGGGGATGGGGAGGAGAAGGAGGATGGAGCTTTCAGAGGAGAGGGGGAGGTGAGCTGGGGCCGGGGGCCGGGTGGACAACTGCCCGAGCCTTTGTTAAATTTAAAAGCTTTTTTAGAACCAGTAGTCCTGGGACAACCTGTTCTAAAAAGGCTTCTAAATTTAACAACCTGTTCATGCGAACCGGCTGGAGCTCACCACTGGTGGGATCTGCTAGACGTGGTGGGAGGCAGGAAATATCTTTAGTGGAGAAAGGGAAGGGGACAGGATGTGACAAAACTGCTGAGACTTGTGTACTTTAGGCTGTGATGGATTGTCACCCCGGGGTGCAGTCTGGGGGGCTTCTGGGAACCGCTGTGCCCTCTAACCCTCAAGCTGGGCTGGCCCTTCTCACACTGCTTTGCTGGAGATTCAGCCTGCCTCTCCAGGGCCTGTTATCACCCAACACGACAGCAGGTGGCTCCATGCAGCCAACTAAGCTACCTGAGTGCATTACCTAAGCCACTCAAGGAGAGAGAGAAGACAACAGCCAATTTCCCAGCGATAAGTGTTAGCAAACAGATCAAAGCAGATTACCTAGCAAATAACCGAAAACTCAAACCAAACCTAACATACTATTTGGATAGAATTTCAGTTAGCAATTTCTCGCCCTGACTGATGATACAAGCAGTCCACCAAGTTTCCATACACAAGCTAGAAATCCCTTTACCCTGGAACCAGCACTTCCCCCAGTTCGGTCTTTGTTCCTCAGGTGTTTCCAGGAGTTCTCTTGTGCGTGGAATGAGGCCAAGAGCTGATGTCACACTCCACTTTATGTAGCTTTTCCATATGGCAGGAACCCTTTGTTCAAACCTCAGTTCCCAGTCCAGTTTGTGGAAAAATACAGGTAGCAAAATGAAGTTCATTGTCATGTGATCTGGTCACATGCCCTGCTGAGTCACAGTAGCCATGACTCCTAGGCTGGCTGAACCGTTCACAGGAGGGCTAAGCTCTTCCACAGTCCATTGTCTTTGTTGATGAGCCATGAACACTGTCTGGCTTCTTCATTGTTATACTTGAAAGGCTCGTTGTGGCTGTTAACCCAGAGTAAGCACATTTGAAAGATAGATACAGAGTCAGTATCCATAACACAGGTAAGATAATCATATTCAGCAAATCATAACTTTTCCAGTGACACTACACATGAGACACTTTGTACAAAATGAGTCATGTCCTAATCATATTATAATCCTGCCACTATGTTGAATATGGGCTGTAGTGTCAGATAGGTTGTAATTTCAAGGCACAGGCTTTGGGAATGAAACTTCCCCTCTTTGTGGAACAGGAAATAACCCTCCAGCCAGGGCTGGGACAGTTTCCCAGACTCCCAGTGCTGAAACCTGAACCTCCTGACACTGCATTAGTTACCCCCATCCCTAGTCTTTGTGGCAACTGCAAACTTTATCGGTGATGATTTTATATTCTCTTCCAGGTCATTGATAAGAATGTTAAATAGCACAGGGCCAAGATCCAATCCTTGCGGGAACCCGCTAGAAAGAAATCCGCTCGACCATGGTTCCCTATTTAAAATCTCAGTTTTTAATCTATTTAATGTATGCCATGTGTATTTTGTATCTTTCTAGTCAAAATATTGTGCTGAACCAACTCATGTGCCTACATATATTACTTCAGGACTATTAGCTGCAAGTAAACTTTTGATCTCATCCAATAAGGATATCCAGTTAGTTTGATAGGTTCTATTGTGTCTAAACCTTTTTAATGGGTACTAATTATATTACCCTCCTTTCTTTCTTAGTGAAATCCAGTATTGGCTGCTCCATTCTCTTGCCCAGTATCGATTTCAGACTGACACACTTGTAATTAGCTGCGTCATCTCTTTTATACTTTTTAAATATTGGCACTGCATTAGCTTTATTCCAGTCTTCTGGAATTTCCCAAGTGTTCCAAGTCCTAATTAAAATCAGCATTAACAGTCCACCATGCTCCTCCAGCACGTCTTTCAAAACTCTAATTATCTGGACCATTGTTAGGATTAATTTTGTCCTTTTAAAAACTTCTTTCTTATTTTCATTGGTTGATCATTGATTTCTGATAGCTTCCCTTGCGAACTTTCTACAATTCTGACCTTCGAACTTCTATTCTTTACTTTTGAGTTCCCCTTTCTTCCATATATTTTATTTGGAGAGTGTTGGGATTCCTACCAGGGAGCTACCAGCAGGCTCCAGAGACAGCCCCATCTCCTATATTAAGCTCTGGCTAGTAGCTATGTGATAAATGTGATGACCCTGCTTCCGTCTGTCAGCTGGGAGACACAAAGGTTCTCTCTTCCTCCTGGCTGCTCTAGGCAAGGGTGGGTGGGACTCTGTTAACATGTGCCTCCTGGAGCTTCCATTTCCCTGGTGCTGCTGTTCTGTGAATAGTTGGGTTGTGAGTGGGGCAGCAGGTCCTGAGTGTTGGACTCTTTCTTTTTCAGGGGCCGGTGACTTTCGAGGAGGTGGCTGTGTATTTCACTAGGGAGGAATGGGCTCTTCTGGACCCTGTTCAGAGAGCCCTCTACAGGGATGTCATGCAGGAGAACTATGAGACGGTGACCTCACTGGGTAAGAAGTCCTGTCCTCTGGGTTATTAAAAGCTGTGGGGTCTATAAAGAACCTGAGCAGTAATAACTTTATACCTTTATTCATCATTCAAGTTTTGACAAGTTTCTTTGTCCCCCTTTTTTTCCTTATCTCCCATACACTAGCAGGCAGCAGGGAGGGAGGAAGTAATAAGGGATGAGGAGGGAACACAAGAAGCTCCCAAGGCGCCGGGAGGTGGTGCCGGCTGCGAGTAATGGGAAGAAGCGGAGGGGAGTGTGGAGGAAGGGCACCCGTCATTGGGAGGGAGGAGAGGTCTGGGGACTGGAACTGTGGGGGATCCCAGACCTTTAACCCTGAATCCCTACCCAAACCTCAGGTAAATCCTAGGCTTCAGCATAACCACTCTCGCAAAGCCTCAACTTAATATAAGGCCCTGAACTGTAGCAAGCTTAGGCTACGTTTACTAAATCGTATCACTAAATCCACCACGGCTAGATCGATCTCAGAGCGTCGATCCCGGCTGTAGTGTCGAGCTGCCCTTAATAACCCATTTCTTTATGCTCACCTCTTTGCCTCCACGCATGTACCAAAATAATAAGTAATACTCTGATCATGGCATCTTACCACTAGCAAGTATAAAATTGCCCACAAGACGTGAGACTAGCTCATAGATCGTAAAATCAGGTCGGGGTCAAGAAGAGTGAGAGTTTGGAGGGAGTCTTGTCCCCCCTCTTCCCATCTGCAGCAGCCACAAGCTGTCTTCCCTCCAGGCTCCTTGGATCTTTGAACCTGTCCCTCCTGAGGTTACGTAGCCCAGTTCTTGTTTCTTATATTCTCCTTTTTCAGAAGAATTAGAGGCTGTTGCTCCTGAATGTTAGCGTTTAATTCCCCAGCCCTCTCCTCCCACTGGGGGAGTTTAATTCTCCCTCCCATTTCACCTGAGTCACTAGATTTCCTAATTCCCCAAAATGTGCTTTTGCAATGTCACAGTTCAGGGGTAGCTAAGCCTTTGACCTGCCTCCATGGTCTGCTCAAGGAATGGCCCCTCAGGTATCAGGCCCCTAGCCAGCCCCTCTCTATGGATAGGAACCCACATGCCTCTCCTTTTTGACCAGTGTGTGAGGATTGCAGCTTGTCCTCCACTGTGTTTGCCGGATTAACGTCCAGTTCCTGTGCTTTGCTTTCTCTCCAGGGGCTGTGAGCAGTGTGTGTGAGATAGAGGTGGGACTTTTGGTGATACTTGTATGATGCCAATACACACCTCAGTTTCCTGCTGTGATTGGTATTGCCATGATTATAAAGAGCAGGAGACGTGAGGTGTTTTGTCACATAGCTGTCATGGGGTGATATGAATGGGTCATTTAGGACTCACTGGGAGTAACCTACATCAATCTAATACCCAACAGAGACAAGAGAATGACTGTCACCCAGGGCTCCCCAGATGATTCAGGGGGCCTGGGGTCTTTGGTGGTGTTTCCCCCTTATCTGCTCTGACACCGCAGAGCATTTTCCTCGTGTCCCCCTTACCAGCTGGAAGGAGGTTACTAGTGGAATTCCTCAAGGATCGGTTTTTGGACCAATCTTATTTAACCTTTTTAGTACTGACCTTGGCACAAAAAGTGGGAATGTACTAATAAAGCTTGCGGATGACGCGAAGCTGGGGGGTATTGCTAACACGGAGAAGGACCAGGATAACATACAGGAAGATCTGGACGACCTTGTAAACTGGAGTAATAGTAATAAGATGAAATTTAATAGTAAAAAAGTGCAAGGTCATGCACTTAGGGATTAATAATAAGAAGGTAAGATTTACATTGGGAACGCATCAGTTGGAAGCAACAGAGGAGGAGAAGGACCTTGGGGTATTGGTAGATCACAGGATGACTATGAGCCGCTAATGTGATATGGCCGTTAAAAAAGCTAATGCGGCTTTAGGATGCATCAGGTAAGGTCTTTCCAGCAAAGATAAAAAGGTGTTAGTACCGTTATATAAGGCACTGATGAGACCCCACCTGGAATACTGTGTGCAGTTCTACTCTCCCATGTTTAAGAAGGATGAATTCAAACTGGAACAGGTTCAGAGACGGGCTACTAGGATGATCCGAGGAATGGAAAACCTGTCATATGAAAGGAGACTCAAAGAGCTTGGCTTGTTTAGTCTAGCCAAAAGAAGGCTGAGGGGGGATATGCTTGCTCTTTATAAATATATCAGAGGGATTAATATTAGGGAGGGAGAGGAATTATTTAAGCTTAGTACCAATGTAGACACAAGAACAAATGGGTATAAACTGGACACTAGGAAGTTTAGACTTGAAATTAGACGAAGGTTTCTAACCATTAGAGGAGTGAAGCTCTGGAACAGCCTTCCAAGGGGATTAGTGGGGGCAAAAGACATATCTGGCTTTAAGATTAAGCTTGATAAGTTTATGGAAGGGATAGTATGATGGGATAGCCTAATTTTGGCAATCGATCTTTGATTATCAGCAGATAAGTATGCCCAGTGGTTGATGATGGGATGTTGGATGGGATAGGATGGGATCTGAGTTACTGCAGAGAATTCTTTCCTGAGTGCTGGTTGGTGAGTCTTGCGCACATGCTCAGGGTTTAGCTGATCGTCATATTTGGGGTCGGGAAGGAATTTTCCTCCAGGGCAGATTGGTAGAGGCCCTGGAGGTTTTTCGCCTTCCTCTTCAGCGTGGGGCATGGATCACTTGCTGGTGGATTCTCTGCAGCTTGAGGTCTTCAAACCACAATTTGAAGACTTAATAACTCAGGGATAGGTTAGGGGTTTGTTATAGAAGTGGATGGATAGGATTCTGTGGCCTGCTTTATGCAGGAGGTCGGACTAGATGATCACATTGGTCCCTTCTGACCCTAGAATCTATGAGTCTATGAGCTCTGATGCCGCAGAGCATTCGCCCTGTTTCCCTGTTCCTGTTCCCCCTCCTGTTTGACTCAGTTTATATAGTAATATTCTCAGCTATACCTTTGCTTAACCAATCATTGTACTGAAATTTAATTTACCAGTCCTAACACACTGAAACATAATTCTCTAACCAACTGTATCCCACTACCTAATTAACTTACACCTAGCAAAATTAATTATACAGCAGACAAAAACAATTAGAGAACCAGACTGATTAACATTGTAAAGCGGTGGCCATAAAGATAAAAGAATACAAAAAGGAGAGTTTCACAACCACAAGCATTGAGTAGTTATTTCTTGCCAAACCAGGCTGCTATCAAACTAAGTTTTCTTTAACCATCTTAAGATCTGTTTCTTTATCTGGTAGTGCTGGGCACTATCAGGACAGGATCATCTTCCTAACAGCCCAATAGCACCTTATTTCAATGTGACTGGTTTGGGATGTGAGGATGTGACCCTTTGCTTCCCAGCTTATGGCTGCCCCTGCTGCTTAATCAAAGGCCTTAGCCTAAGGAAAAGGCCTCAGACTGTCACGGTAAGAGAAGGCCCTTACAAATACAGACAGTGATTTTGATTCTTTGTTTTCATACTCCTGTAAGTAGCTCAGTGATAAAAATACCCCTAAGTTCTTAAACTATAGGCTTTACAGGCAGGCCTGAATATCTCTATTCTAACAGTGGGTTCTGTCCCTTATCCCATTCTGTGCCCGTCTTGTGTATTTAGATTGTAAATTCTTCAGGGCATGGGCCATCTACTATTCTGTGTTTGTACTTGTCCTAGCACAATGGGGACCCACTGTTAGTTGCTCCTTAGCACTAATGTAATGAATATGATTTATAATCATAATAACTCTCCTGCCTCTTTGAGCCAAGGAAGCTGGCCTTGGTATGTTACTGCTTAACAATGAGCTGGGGGTTAAAACCATGGACTATTCTTTGTGACAAGTATCCCACAAATTCCACTGACCTCCCTGGTTTTCTTTGCCTGCAGTAGGGTTTCCAGTTTCCAAACCTGATGTGATCTCCCAGGTGGAACGAGGGGAAGAGCCGTGGGTTCCAGACCTCCGTGGCTCTGAGAAAGAAGTGCTTCCAAGAGCTGCCTGCACAGGTGAGGACTTGATTAAACCAACTGTGTGGGAATGCAGGAAACATTTGGGGTGCCCTACAAAGACCCTGTGAGCTCTCCAAGTTAAGGATTGTTCCCTGAAGATGTGGAATCATTATGGCAGATGTCACTCATGGCTTCCCTCCTACTCTGACTGACAACTGGCAGCAGGTCGCTCCCCGAGCTCACTTTCCTCTGAATGTTCTCGTGAGATGCAGACCAAAACTGATCCCTTCCTCTCTCCTCTGGGGAAGGTTTTGGGGAAAATCAGCTCCTGATAGGTTTGATCTCTCCCACACATATTTTGGATTGTTCATCCCTTTTTCCATTCCTCTCTCTGAGATTGTCTTTCTTTTCGGTGCAGGTTGTGACCTGTGTCTGGATTCTCTCTGTCTCCCATCAGGTGATGGGATGGTGAGTGAGAATGAGGAGGAGAAACCCCATCAGGAAGATGCTGAGCGGAGAGAAGCACATGGAATATTATCAGGAAGATCCAAAGAGAATGTTTCCAGGAGTTGTGCACTCCCAGAAAAACCAAAAGCCTGTGAGACTCAGGGGAGGCCAGAGGGAAACTTTAGTAGCCTCTCAGACCTAACAAGCGGTAGAATCAACTTGGAAGAGACACGCTACAGGTGCCATGAGTGTGGGAGAAACTTCAATGAGTGCTCTGCCCTTATCAGACATCAGAGAATCCACACAGGTGAGAAACCTTATGCGTGCTCTGAGTGCGGGAAAAGCTTCAATCGGAGCTCTGCCCTGAACAGACATCGTAGAATCCACACAGGAGAGACGCCCTACACATGCTCTGAGTGTGGAAAAAGCTTTAGTTGGCGCTCAGCCCTTATCAGACATCAGAGAATCCACACAGGAGAGACACCTTATACGTGCTCTGAGTGTGGGAGAAGCTTTAGTCGGAGCTCACACCTTATCCGACATCAGAGAATCCACACAGGAGAGACGCCCTACACGTGCACTGAGTGTGGGAAGAGCTTCAATCGGAGCTCTACCCTGAACACACATTGTAGAATCCACACAGGCAAGTTGCCCTACACATGCACTGAGTGTGGAAAAAGCTTTCGTTGGAGCTCACGCCTTATCGGACATCAGAGAATCCACACAGGTGAGAAACCTTATACGTGCTCTGAGTGCGGGAAAAGCTTCAATCGGAGCTCTGCCCTGAACAGACATAGTAGAATCCACACAGGAGAGACGCCCTACACATGCTCTGAGTGTGGAAAAAGCTTTAGTTGGCGCTCAGCCCTTATCAGACATCAGA
The DNA here is from genome assembly GCF_025201925.1 of Gopherus flavomarginatus. NCBI lineage: Eukaryota > Metazoa > Chordata > Testudines > Testudinidae > Gopherus > Gopherus flavomarginatus. The sequence continues at coordinate 10,663,245 of NC_066639.1, forward strand.
GAATCCACACGGGAGAGACACCTTATACGTGCTCTGAGTGCGGGAAAAGCTTTAGTCGGAGCTCACACCTTATCCGACATCAGAGAATCTACACAGGAGAGACGCCCTACACGTGCACTGAGTGTGGGAAGAGCTTCAATCGGAGCTCTACCCTGAACACACATCGTAGAACCCACACAGGCAAGTTGCCCTACACATGCACTGAGTGTGGAAAAAGCTTTCGTTGGAGCTCACGCCTTATCGGACATCAGAGAATCCACACAGGTGAGAAACCTTATACGTGCTCTGAGTGCGGGAAAAGCTTCAATCGGAGCTCTGCCCTGAACAGACATCGTAGAATCCACACAGGAGAGACGCCCTACACATGCTCTGAGTGTGGGCAAAGTTTCAATCAGCACTCAAGGCTCATTAGACATCAGAAAATGCACAGGAGAGAGAATTGTAATAAATCCCTTGACTAGCGTTGGCAAAAACAAATTTTTTTTAAAAAAATCACATTAGTTAATTCCCACATAGTGATTTTTGTATCATCTTCACCGTGGTGTCTCAGCTCCACCAGATAAGTTGCTGCCTTCTGCCTTTTGCAGCTCATCCTTCTTTGGGGTCAGTCCTATGATCTTTTCTGTCAACTCCTTTCCTTTTGAGTCATAGGAGTGTGTATCCCTCCAGCCAGGAATGTTCATGAGTTTCAAGTTGGGGAAGAGGTTTGATCCCAGCAAGGTACACTGAGGCAAAAACTACCTGTGCCTTCCATCCACTAGGACTGTACATGGCGTTAGCTGCTCAAGTTAGTCATCTTAATGTAAAAAGTTGTAGTACAGATGCAGCCCAGGTGCAGTGGTTGGCATTAGCTTTCCCCTTGACCTGACCTAAACTCCATCACTTTTCCTAGTCTTAACTAACCCTGAGTATCAGGGTTATCCTGTTCCCCCATTTAAAAGCAATTGTTAGTCATCGAGTTCTCCCTTGGGGAACACATTGTTTCATTCCCAGTTGTTCTGATGTTGCTTCAGGTTGTGCTGGAGAGCAGATATTTTTATTCTTATTTTCCGCACTTAAAATATATTGAACTATAACAAAGAGCAGGAACAGGGCAGGGATAGGGAAAAAAGTCATTTCCTCCTCTGTAACAACAGACATAGTTAGGGTAAGTCAGAGGGAGTCCCTTATTCCCCATAACTGTCCTTCAATCCGTGCTAGAACCTAAGAATCCTTTTCCTTTCCCCAGTTGTGGGATGGGAGACTTCCAAAAGTGCTCCCTGTGCTATAGCACATGGCTAAGCTCAGAGAATAAACCCCAAATCTCCCCTGAGCTTTGGTTTTTGAATTCTGTATTTCCGATTACTTCAAGCCTGAGCATTGTGATTCTTTACCAGTTTCTCTAGCACTGTTCCTACCACTGTTTCTGTAACATATTTTGTTTTTTATGGGACAGGATTGTTATTCCTTTGCCTATCCCAACTTGGAAGGCCAGAGTGTCTGTTTTCTCTGGCCCCTCCCCACAAACAAATCTGACAGGGTTGAACCTGCCTGGAGCAAACAAAAGCCCCACCGGTCACACACACAAAGCAGATAGACATACACAAGACACAGAAGAAACTGAATAATTTGAGCTATCAACATTTCCACTTTCCCACAGCATGTTAGTTCTGAAGGTTGTTTTAATGTGTTTCTTTTCATGGAACCAGAACTGGGGAAAGAGAACACTGGAGTCCATGGAGTTACAGCAGGAAGGGATAAGTCTCATGATTTGTCACTAACCAAAGGCTTTGTAAACAGAACGATAATGTTACTGAATGGTCTGGCTAACCCTGCAGTTAGAAACAATCAGCTCTATGGGTGGTAAATTGACAGGCTCTGCTGCTGATCATGAAATAGCAGCTGTTGAAAGGTAATGTGCTTCTATTTTAATGCCTCTGGAAGTACAGAAAACAATGATCTGTGTTAAAGGAAAGTTACCATTTCTCAGAACCCCAATTCCTATTGTGTGTGTACAGGAAGGTTTGAATGTGTAGCAGGTAGTTTAGTAAAGCTTAGCTGTGTGTAACAGGCTCCTGCCCACCTCCAGTAGAGGTTTCAGTCACATACTATGGCAACTTACTGAATGTCACACAAATTAGTCCATTCCTCCCCATAGTCAGTCTCTGACCGGAATGTTAGAATGAGGTAGAGAACTGGGAAAGTATCACAGTAGGAATACATTAAAAAGTGGGATTAATCAGAGCTGGGGTGCAGATAAAGCCTGTTCTACAGCTATTGAAGTGACGGGGACACAGTCCCACTAGTGCAGGCTCTGAAATAACAGCAGAAGCAGATCAAAGAGAATGACCTCATGTGGGAGCTATGGACAGCTGCCCTGTCAGTGCATCACTCACCTGGCAGGTGTTACACAAAACACAGCACTTCCCCTCTGGAAGAGAAACACTTCTCCCCGCTGCCACCACTTCATTATACTGTCCATGAGGCTGTTTGTCCTGCAGGGCTTGGATCTCTTTGGGTGGTCCATGGTGAATCATAAAAGAGCAGGAGTCATCCCAATGGAAATCTCTTCACTTCTTTCTCAGTGTTACCTTCTTAGCCCTGGCTTTGGAGATGACATTTGCCTTATCCTGTCTTGATTTTAGGTAGGATTTTGATCACCTTCTGGGGCTTGGCAGCTTAGAACTTGTAAGGGCTTTTCTCTGCCTTTTTGGTCCCCGCTGCAGTCAGTACATGCTAGACATGGGCATGGTGACCTTCCTGAGGATCTTGACAGCTTTAGCCAGCTTCTTGGGGGCTATTTTCCTGCTCACAGCCACTGTCATCTTCTCCTGCCTTGTCCTGGGGGCCCAGCTGCTGGTTGAATGGGAAGGAGCCAAAGTGCTGGTGACTTTGTCCTCCACCAAGTTGCCTTTGCTCGTCAGACTCCTGAACCCCAACTGGATGTGGCTCTTGTTCTTCTGCACAGCACAGCCCTGGACAGGAGGGATCTGCAAATGTACATTCCTATGATCGCTTTGTTTAATGGATAAAAACATAAACTCTACACTTAGAGGATTGGAACTGATTTCAGCTGATGGTCAGGTTTTCTAGGGTTTTTCTGCATTTGGACAGTGAAATGCTGAGTGTTTACATTCATTTCAAGCATCCCCATATAGTGGAGCTCCTGAACATAATGGAGAATGGAAATGAACATGTTTTCCCTTTTTTCAAAAGTAAAAATAAAATATAAGAGGCTTCTTAGAGGGCATTTGGATTTCAAGCAATGACCCCTTGATCTGCAATCAAACACTCTACCACTGAGCTGTACCCCCATAAGAGCAGATACTTTCCCCTTGTAGATGAAGCACATCAGTGATTCCAGTAGCAGGGGCAGGTTCTCTCTGGGGCACAGAGATTTTTCGGGGAGTTGGTGGCTCCTTTCTTTCCTCACACTGGAGTAAACTCAGCTTTTTATTCCATGGTACACGTTTTATGGACTAAGAACAGCAGCTTGAAGAAAGAGGAGAGTGAATATCTCACTGTCAGGGCTGAAGGTGGCCATGTCCCCTCTGTCTGAGCATTGCCATTGCAGGAGAGAAGGTTTCAATAGAATTGAATGCCCTGGCTCAGACTAGAGACACAGAAAGGTTTTGCTGTTCATTGAACAGCAAAGGAAATTGTGTCGGTATGTGAAACTGAAGAGGGACATGAAATGCCCACAGGGTGGCTCAATGCCCTTATCCAGGCCTGCACAACTCATTAAGCAGCAAGAGCCACATTACTCTAAAGTAAACAGCTGAGGGCCAAAACCCCCTTTGCCTGTGATGAGTGACTCATACTGCAGTCTGCCCCAGTGAATGAGGGCTAGATGGAGATTGGGCAGTAGCCAATAGTGAGGTGAAGTGGGGATAGTGGGTGGAGTTTCCCCTGGGAGGGGGAGACCCATAACTATAGGGGAACTGCCAGCGGGTACTGCCAGGGTAAAAGGGGCACCGGGGTCCTGGGAGGGACAGGGGTCCAGGTGCGGTTAGGCAGATTACCAGCCTGCGGAGGGCGCTCTGACGTCTGGAGAGCTAATTCCCATGATGATCAGCAGGAGGTGCCGCCAGGTGAGTCTGCCCCTGCTTACATTGGGGAAGAATGAACATGGTTTTTGTAAAGGAAAATCATGCCTCACAAATCTACTATAATTCTTTGAGAGAGTCAACAAGCATGTGGATAAGGGTGATCCCGTGGATATAATATACTTAGATTTTCAGAAAACCTTTGACAAGGTCTCTCCTCAAAGGCTCTGAAGCAAAATGGGATAAAATGGAAGGTCCACTCTGGGATAGGTATGGTTCAAAGGCAAGAAAGAAAGGGTCTGATTTTCAGAATGGAGAGGTAAATAGTGGTGTCCCCCTGGGGTCTGTACTGAGTCCAGCACTGTTCAACATACTCCTAAGTGATGTGGAAAAAGGGGTAAACAGTGAGATGGAAACATTTGCAGATGATACAAACCAGCTCAAGTTAGTTACGTCCAAAAGAGAGTGCAAAGTATGACAAAGGAATCTCACCAAACTGTGTGACTGGGCAGCAAAAAGGCAGATGAAATTCAATGTGGATAAATGCAAAGTAATGCACATGGGAAAACATGATCCGAACTCTACATCTAAACTGATGGGATCTAAATTTTGCTCTTACAACTTAAGAAAGAGATCTTGGAGTCACTGTAGATACTTCTCTGAAAACATCTACTCAATGTGCATCGGCAGTTAAAAAAGCGAGCATAATGTTGGGAAGTCATTAGGAAAGGGATGGCTAGCAAGACAGAAATATACTATTGCCTGTCTATGAATCTATGGTATGCCCACATCTTGAATATTGGAGCTGGTCCCCCATCTCAAAGAGATATATCGGAATTGGGAAAGGTACGGAAAAGAGCAACCAAAATAATTAGGAGTCTTGAACAGCTTCCGTGTGAGGTGAGATTAATAAAACTGAGGGGAGTTTTCAGCTTGGAAAAGAGATGACTAAGGGGGGACTAGGATAGAGATCTATAAAATGATGACAAGTTTGGAGAAAGTAAATAAGGAAGTATCAGAGGGGTAGCCGTGTTAGTCTGGATCTGTAAGGAAGTGTTATTTACTCCTCATAACACAAGAACTAGCGGTCACCCGATGAAATGAGTAGACAGCAAGTTTAAAACAAACCAAAGAAAGTATTTCTTCACCCAACACACAGTCAACCTGGGGAAACTTTGTCAGAGGATGCTGTGAGGGCCAAGACTATAACACCAAAGAACTAGATAAGTTGATGGAGGAGAGATCCATCATTGGCTATTAGCAGGATGGGCAGGGATACAAAACCATGCTCTTGAAGTGTCCCTAACCCCTGTTTGCCGGAAGCTGGGAATGGGTGACAGGATGGATTGCTTGATGATTCCCTGTTCTGTTGATTCCCTCACGGGCACCTGGCATTGGCCACTGTGGGAGGATAGGATTCTAGGATGGCTGGACCATTGGTCTGATCCAGTATGGCTGTTCTTATGACCAATAGAGGGCAGTCCCCACCAGCAATATTTATATTTGGTGCACTGAAAGGGCTAACTTTCCAAAGGTGACCAAAATGATTAGTGAAAGTGTTTTGGAGAAAAACACTTAACAGAACAAAGTAAATGAAATTGGAAGCTGTTGTTTAAGGAGCTTGTTAGATAGGGCATAAGCCACGTTGCATAATTAGCTGAACTTGCAATGGCCTTCCACTCAACTCGCTGACATTTCTCCATCTGCAAATGTGGTACCCATTTTAAAATCTAGATCCAATCAATTACAACACGTCAGAGAATATTCTAGGCATCAATGATCTGATCATTGGGTTGATGGAGGTAAACAAGACATTCCCATAAGGCTCCCTCCCTCCCTCTTCCCAGGAGCCATCCTCATCCTCTCTGCCCTTTCTGCTCCACATCCTCTGCAAACTTTCGAAGACAGATGCCTGGTGATGGCCTTTGCTCGTGGGGATGTCGCCTAGTGGTCAGGGTTTTGGTCCCGCGGGGTGGGAGGGTGCAGCAGATGGCAGGGGAGCCCAGGGCTTCCCATGGGCTCTGACCCAGGCCACTCTGAGGGAAACACTTCCTACCACCCTGCTATTGTCCAACGTTTGCAGTTTATCATAGGAAGCTCTGACGGGTGTCAGCTCACTGCTTAGCACCTCTTCTCAGCTGGGCATGTCAAGGCAGCTTTCTTCTTCTTGGAGCGGCTGCTGTCTCAGTTACACTGACAGATCCGGGTTAGTGACTTGTCAGTGGTTGGGGTCGAAGTGGGAACTCAGGAGCTTAGCTCTACAGCATGAACTAATAGCCACCTGGCTGCTAGCTAAGACTGCAGAAAAGACTCATTTTCTCTCTCCCTCTAAGTGATCTTGGTGCCACTAGCTGGGACACAGCACCACACCCTGGAGAAGTGTGGGTTACATACGTCCCCTAGCTGAGGAAGCGCATCCTGAGCTTCAGAGAGTTCCCAGCTGTAATCCCAGACGACCCTTGTAACAATTGGCCTCTGGCAGGACACTGCTGAGAGTATCAATTCAGGACAAATTGCTTGGAACAGGGCAGTCACAGTCCTGCCTAGAATATGAGGCAAGTGTACTAGAGAACCAGGGAGCACAGCCGCTCCGTGTCAGAGCCCCAGAGATCCCGCAGAAATGATGAGCTGCATGCCATTCTAGGGGGTGCCCCTGCAACAACCCCACCTGTTGTTTCCCTCCTCCCCCAACCGTTCTGTGCTACAGTGGCAGTGTCCCCCCCATTTGTGTAATGAAGTAATAAAGAATGCAGGAGTGAGAAATACCGACTTCTTAGTGAGATAAAATGAGGGAGAGGAAGCCTCCAGCTGCTATGATAGTCCAGGCAGGACATTAAACGGTGGGAGGGAGAGGAGCCCAGCCTCCTGCTGCTATGATAGTCCAGGCAGTACAGAATCTTTTCATTAGACTTGAAAGGGCAGGGAGGGGCTGATGGAGCTCAGCCTCTAGTTGCTATGATGGAGACAGTTACCAGCCGTTCTGTACTATCTTCCAGGAATGACCAGGGGTCATTCTCATTTTTACCCACGTGCCCCGGCCGACCTCACCGAGGCCAGCCAGGAGCACTCACAGGCTGATGATGACAATGGATAGCAGTCATATTGTACCATCTGCCACCAGGAAGAGGATGCTGGTGTTCAGTGCTACAGCACCTCGTCTACCAGCAGCATGCGGTAGACATAGGGTGACATTGAAAAAAGGCGAGAAACTTTTTTTCCCTTTTCTTTCAGGGGGCGGAAGGGTGTAAATTGATGACATATACCCTGAAACACCCGGGAAAATGTTTTTGACCCTTCAAGCACTGGGAGCTCAGCCAAGAATGCAAATGCTTTTTAGAGACTGTGGGGATTGTGGGATAGCTGGAGTCCTCAGTACCCTCTCCCTCCCTCCATGAGCATCCATTTGATTCTTTGGCTTTCCATTACGCTTGTCACGCAGCACTGTGCTGTGGACTCTGTATCATAGCCTGGAGATTTTTTCAAATGCTTTGACATTTCGTCTTCTCTAACGGAGCTGTGATAGAACAGATTTGTCTCCCCATAGAGTGATCAGATCCAGTATCTCCCGTACAGTCCATAGTGGAGCTCTTTTTGGATTTGGGACAGCATCACCACCTGTGCCACGCTGGGCAAACAGGAAATGAAATTCAAAAGTTCTCAGGGCTTTTCCTGTCTACCTGGCCAGTGCATCCGAGTTCAGATTGCTGTCCAGAGTGGTCACAATGGTGCACTGTGGGATAGCGCCCAGAGGCCAGTACCGTTGATTTGCAGAGCAGTACAACAGAATGTCTAACATCTTCTCTTTGCTAAGATAATATTCGGGTTCAACTCCATTATAGCAAACAGAAGCTTCCTACCCCTGGGCTGCTCTCCAGTACTGAGCCTCCTGCACACAGACCATCTGAGACTTGCACAGTGTTACCACACCCTTGCCCTCAACCTGAGTTTTCCTTGAGAGTCACTGCCTTCACCTACCCCTCACTAAGCCCCACAGTTCACGCAAACATATGCCCCCAGAGTGCTGACAACCCCCATGGCAAGAACACACCCTTGGGCAGCTTTACTGACAAAGCCTACAACACTCAGCATGGAAATGAGGCAGAATTGGCCTCCCAAGTTTCACATGCACCTCTCTGTGTAGCACAGCACAGTTCTGTCCAGCTGCTCCAACCAATCCCTCCATCAGCCAGTCATAGCTATAGCTGACCCTAGGCACACAGCTGGAGGCATGCGGATAGATGCTGGGATTCTCATCTGTCCTGTGTTCACAGATGGGAATCCCAGCAACTATGACTTTCTTAGGTGCCTCCTTCTGACACGTGTCAGAAAAAATGACTGGTTTCTTTTGCAAGCATTTGCATTGCAAGGCAGAGGCAGTCTTCTCTGTTTCCTCAAAGGATTGACCAAAAGGTGGGAAGAGCGGACACATTTGGCAAAGCACCACTGAGAGCTGCATCTCTAACCTCCACTTTATCTGGCAGGTGCCTTGGCCAGCTTAGCCACGGTGCCGCTGACTGGGACTTTTCTCCCAGCTGCTCCATTTTTCATCAGTGACAATCAAAAGGAAGGTGACATGACATCTGTGTGTGGACATCCCCAGCAAATCACAAGGACATGGGACACAGAATCTCATGTTGCAGCAATTGCAGTCAAAGCAACCACCATGCTAATACCAGTCACAGCAGCCTTTTCATCAACTCCAGGCTTGTGATTTGATTCTTTCCAATGCTTCTCGCCAAAGAAGCCTTTTCTTTAGCAAGCAATTACTTGTGTTGCCAAGGGAGGTGGTCTCTGCTTCCCAGAAATACACAGGAAAATATGAGCGAGGAGACAAAAGCCATACAACAAGGCACCACTGGGAATTGAACCCAGGATCTCCTGTTTATTAAACAGGTGCTTTAGCCAGCAAAGCCATGGTGCCTGCCTCAAGAAAGTATTTGCAACTGTTTTATTTGATGGCCCAGGACAACACCTGCAAATTCCAAAGTACAGATATTCCCCATTTCCCTCAAGACTTGCAAGGAAGAACTGGCAGGCCAAGCCAGGATGTGTCTCTTACATCCTTATTAATATGTGTGAACAAAGAAATTGTATGTTGCTTCTGCCCATCCAGATGGGTTTGTTAGTATAATGGAAAAGTGAAGGGATAGAGCTAAAGTGTTACTAGCCTGGCACACACCGATGGGGAAACCTAGAGAAAGTGGTGCCAGCCCTTTGATGGGTCAGCTGGCAGAGCAGAGAACTTGAGCCGGCACTCAAGAAGTCATCCTTATGTCGCCCTTGTGACTCCAGCTTGAGGGAGAGCTGCTTTTTCTTCCCCTTGCTGAGAAAGAGCAAGAGAAGAATGAAAGGTCAGGTGGGGCAACTCGGTGCAGAAGCCCATGCTGTCTTTTCCTGCCGCATAGCCTGAAATGAGGGACTCGTGGCAGTTAAAGGCACTGCTGCACTTTCAGAAAACATCCCACCCCTGCACAAAGGGGGATAGAAGAGCCTGTTAGTCTAGTACGCTCCCAACTGAACTATTTCAGCAGCTGCTAGGTTTCTTTTTGGCCTCCTGCTTTTCTGTGTGGGATGTTTTTTTCAGCTGTGGCACAGAAAAAGGACGTCACTGTGAGCAGCCCATGAAGACAAGATTTACTTTTGCCTTCCTCAGATGGTTGGGGAGAGCGAGGAGCAGCACTATGTGCTCCATGTGTCCTGGTCACTTTCCCCACCTGGGCTGTGCTCTGAGGGGAGCATCAGAAGCTGCTGCTCTCTGCCCTCCCGCTATGCAGCCCAGCTGAGGAAAGTGACCTGGATGCAGGGAGCTCGGATGATCTCGCTTCTCGACCCCTCACCCCTGCTAGGGAAGGCTGCTGTGTGCTGTCTTTATGGCTGCACTTTCAGTGATGGAGGTTTCTCTATCCCATTGTTCCAGGGGCCTCCTACTAGATTGCCAGCTGCTTTTCAACTGCAGTGTGGAGACTGCTTGTGTGTGGGGAGAGACAGTGTGTGTGTTGGGGAAGGGTGAGCGTGTTGAGGTAGGTAGGAGCAGATCATTATTATCTCTACTTGAAAGAGGGAGAAGCTAAGGCTGAGAAAGGAGAATTGACTTGTCTTAGGTCACACAGCCAGTCAGAGGCAGAGTTGGGAATAGGAACCCAGAGCCCTGATTTTCAAATTTACCTTCGGATCTTGAATTTCAGACATTCAATGACCGGAATAAATTGCTCTCAGAGGAGCTCCAGACCAACAACAGTGCACAGTAATTATTCAGCAAGTATTTGAGGAGAACTGCAATGTTAGAGAGAATCATGAACTGCTCAGAGACAATTAATGCAGAGAAGCAGCAAAATTCATCAAACATAGAACTGGTTCTGACTTATTTCCTTGGTCTTAAAAGAGACCAACAAGGACCTGAGTCTCCTCCCTGTCAATAACCCCCTGCTCAGGCAACCAGCGTAGAGACTGAGAACGGGAGGCTGAGCGTTCTCACCAGAGAGCCCAAAAGGTGGCCCAGGTCACTGGTGGGGATCACTGCCTGAGCACTATTTCAGCCCGACATATTTGGCTGGACTCTCCACAGTGAGAGCTGCAGAGCACTCCCCTGAAAAACACACACACACAAACACACGTCTCCTAGTGTTGGGAGGGGAACAGGAGAAAGGAGAAAAGCAAGAGACAAAGAGAAAGGAGGGAGGGATGGATGGAGGAAACGGTGAAACAGAAAGGACAAACCCTAATGTCCCCAGTGATTCTAAAGGACAAAATCCCAGGTGTGGAATAATATTCTGCCTCCTTAAGCTCGTGTTTTCCATGCCTAGAATTCAGCTGTCACCAGATGGATCAGACTGAACAGGTTTCAAACCTCCAGGAGGCTCTTATCTTCTAAACAGGGACGGCTGTTTTCTAGTAAAATCACTACAAGAGAAGGAGAAAACTCGAAAGAGGTTCCTGCTGGTGCTCACGTCTGTGAACCCGAATACTCTCTCAGTCCTCAAAGAGAGACTTGGAGAAGGAGACTTACTGAAGCAAGGCCACAGGGGTCTCTGAGGTTTCCCTGGCCCCTTGCCCCTGTCCTGCCTGGCTGATGTCAGCATCTCTCTGTGAGGTCACCACCGCCCCATCACCTTTGACCAATAGTCTGAGGTGCTGCAAAAGGTCTTTTTGATGTCACTGCCACACCCCTCCCTTGCTGTGCTAATGTCCTTCCCTGGCCAGACACTTTGGAGGTTTGAGCTACTCCCTGTGAATCACCCCACTCAAAGACCGTTCGTTCTAGGCAGCAAGCCGGCTAGACAGGAAAACATCAGACGCTGTTCCCAATGTTACACTCGGTATTTCAGAAATGCGTCGACTTTATGGCCAGAAGAGACCATTAGAGCATCTAGTCATATAATTATTGAATATCAGGGTTGGAAGGGACCTCAGGAGGTATCTAGTCCAATCCACTGCTCAAAGCAGGACGAATCCCCAACTAAATCATCCCAGCCACGGCTTTGTCAAGGGTGAGCTTAAAAACTTCTAAGGAAGGAGATTCCACCACCTCCCTAGGTAACCCATTCCAGTGCTTCACCACCCTCCTAGTGAAAAAGCTTTTCCCTAATATCCAACCTAAACCTCCCCCACTGCAACTTGAGACCATTACTCCTTGTTCTGTCATCAGGTACCACAGAGAACAGTCTAGATCCATCCTCTTTGGAATTACCTTTCAGGTACTTGAAAGCAGCTATCAAATCCCCCCTCATTCTTCTCTTCTGCAAACTAAACAAGCCCAGTTCCCTCAGTCTTTCCTCATAAGTCATGTCTCCAGACCCCTAATCATTTTTCCTGCCCTCTGCTGGACTCTTTCCAATGTTTCCACATCCTTCTTGTAGTGTGGGGCCCAAAACTGAACACAGTACTCCAGATGAAGCCTCACCAATGTCAAATAGAGGGGAATGATCACATCCCTCGATCTGCTGGCAATGCCCCTACTTATTCAGCCCAAAATGCCATTAGCTTCTTGGCAACAAGGGCACCCTGCTGACTTATATCCAGCTTCTAATCCACTGTAACCCTTAGGTCCTTTTCTGCAGAACTGCTGCCTGGCCATCCGGTCCCTAGTCTGTAGCAGTGAATGGGATTCTTCCATCCTAAGTGCAGGATTCTGCACTCGTCCTTGCTGAACCTCACCAGATTTCTTTTGCCCCAGTCCTCTAATTTGTCTAGGTCCCTCTGTATCCTATCCCTACACTCCAGCATATATAACACTCCTCCAAGTTTAGTGTCATCTGCAAACTTGCTGAGGGTGCAATCCACACCATCCTCCAGATCATTAATGAAGATATTGAACAAAACCAGCCCCAGGACCAACCCTTGGGGCGCTGCGCTTGAAACCGGCTGCCAACTAGACATGGAGCCATTGATCACTGCCCATTGAGCCTGACGATCTAGCCAGCTTACTATCCATCTTACAGTCCATTCATCCAGACCATACTTCTTTAACTTGCTGGCAAGAATACTGTGGGAGACCATATCAAAAGCTTTGCTAAAGTCAAGGAATAACACATCCACTGCGTTCCCCTCATCCACAGAGTCTGTTATCGCCTCATAGAAGGCAATTAGGTTAGTCAGGCATGACTTGCCCTTGGTGAATCCATGCTGACTGTTCCTGATCACTTTCCTCTCCTCTAAGTGCTTCAGAATTGATTCCTTGAGGACCTGCTCCATGATTTTTCCAGGGACTGAGGTGATGCTGACTGGCCTGTAGTTCCCTGGATCCTCTTTCTTCCCTTTTTTAAAGATAGGCACTACAGTAGCCTTTTTCCAGTCATCCGGTACCTCCCCCGATCACCATGAGTTTTCAAAGATAATGGCCAATGGCTCTGCAATCACATCCGCCAACTCCCTTAGCACCCTCGGATGCAGCGCATCCGGCCCCATGGACATGTGCTCATCTCCAGTTTTTCTAAATAGTCCCGAACCACTTCTTTCTCCACAGAGGGCTGGTCACCTCCTCCCCATACTGTGCTGCCCAGTGCAGCAATCTGGGAGCTGACCTTGTTTGTGAAGACAGAGGCAAAAAAATCATTGAGTACATTAGCTTTTTCCACATCCTCTGTCCACTAAGTTACCTCCCTCATTCAGTAAGGGGCCCACACTTTCCTTGACTTTCTTCATGTTACTAACATACCTGAAGAAACCCTTCTTATTACTCTTAACATCTCTTGCTAGCTGCAACTCCATGTGTGATTTGGCCTTCCTGATTTCACTCCTGGATGCCTGAGCAATATTTTTATACTCCTCCCTGGCCATTTCTCCAATGTTCCACTTCTTGAAAGCTTCTTTTTTGCATTTAAGATCAGCAAGGATTTCACTGTTAAGCCAAGCTGGTCGCCTGCCATATTTACTATTCTTTCTACACATCTGGATGGTTTTTTCCCTGCAACCTCAGTAAGGATTCTTTAATCCTTTAGGGGATTGGAACTGATTTCAGTGGAGTCACATGTTTGCTAGGTTTTTATGCATTTGTACAGGAAGATATCGAGTGTTTCCATTCATTTCAGGGATCCCTATTCAGTGGAACTCCTCAACATAATGGAAATGTAATTATTTTTGTTGAAAGAAGAGGTTTAAAAGAGAGCATTGGGATTAGAGCCAAGGACTACTTGATCTGCAGTCAAACACTCTGCCACTGAACTATACCCCCACGACTGCTGAGGGGGTAAGTCAGTGATCTTAAAGATTTTGAAGGACAGGCCCTGCCTCAGAGATCTCCTGTTCTCTTCCCAGACCACAGTGCTTTTAAAAATGGGGTTTGATTAAACTTATAGATACATGTAGACACCACAGCTTGCACACCCACCACATAACTTAACCCAGTGACATAGCTACCACCTCTCTGGGAGATGGATTAACTGCACGGACGGGACAGCTCTCTCCTCTCTGCTTAGAGCCTCTTCATTCTTTATGACTAGGTAGGAAAGAACCTCCTGAATGGACAGTAACCAACTGACCAAATATTGGTGGGTCTGCATTCAATATGGGAAACTGGTTGTATTGGGCTGGATAAGTAGGAGCATTGCCAGCAGATCGAGGGAAGTGATTATTCCCCTCTATTCGGCACTGGTGAGGCCACATCTGGAGCATTGTGTCCAGTTTTTGCCCTCCCACTACAGAAACAAATTGGAGAGAGTCTAGGGGAGGGCAACAAAAATGATTAGGGGGCAGTGGACTTACGAGGAGAGGCTGAGGGCATGGTCACCCAGAGGCGGGTAAGTGGGGAAATTTACCCCAGGCCCTGCAGGGATCCCATGAGAATATAGTATTGCAACTTTTTTTTATGGAAGGGGCCCTCAAAATTGTTTTGCCTCAGGCTCTCTGAATCCTCTGGATGGACCTGCCCACTCCACCTCTTTGACTCATTCTCCTCCCTCTGAGGCCCCACCTGTGCTCTGCCCTCACTCCCATTTGGCCATTTCCCACCCCTGCTCTTCCTCTTTGGCTGACGCCTGCTGGTCCACCTTTTGCTTGCTCCTCTACTCCCCGAAGGCCTCCTTGTGCCTCTCCACTCCCTACCCCAAGGTCTTCCTGCTTCCCCCACCTCTCTACCCTTCCCCTGGGACTCACCCTGCCCAAACCTCTCTGCCCCTCCCCTGAGACTCGCCCTGTCCACCTCTTTGCTCAGTCATCTCTTGTTATTCCTTGAAACATCAAGGATGGAATAAAAAGCCGAGTTTACTCCAGGGTGAGGAAAGAAAGGAGCCACCAACCCCTTAGGCAAATCTCAGAGCCCCAGAGAAAACCTGCCCCCTGCTATTGCAATCACTGATGTGCTGGGGATATGATGGTAAAGGAACTGTCTGAATGATCAAGGCAGGAAATGGACAACAATCTACAGGAACGTCATTGACCACAAACACACTCTCCTCATGCTCCAACCAGAAGGGAAATGAGCAGGAATTCTTGCAGTTCAGCCAGGGACACACTTAAACAATGGCACAGCAGTGTGTGTGTTGTGGAAGCTGGTCTGAGGGAACATCTGGAATTGATCACTCAATGAGAACAGAACTGGAGTGCAGTGAGAGACACATCTTGAGCAAGTAGTTGTGGCTGAGTGGTTAAGGTGATGGGCTAGAAATCCATTGGGGTTTCCCCACGCCGCTTCAAATCCTGTCAACTACGGAGGAAGTTGTGGTCCTTTAGTTTCAACAGAGTTGAGTATTGTCTTGCTCTCAAGCTATATCTACACTATTGGATAATGTGGCTTTAATGTGTTTGAATTAAACAGCTGTTGCATGTCCACACTATGCCTCTTGTGTTACCAGAGCACATCCAGGCTAGACTCTTGGATGGCCACAGAGAGCAGTGCACTGTGGGTAGCTGTGCAACTGACTGCAGGTGCTTTGGGAAGGGTTTGCAATGCCTCACAGGCTGGTACAGCATCACATGATGCAGGTTTCTCTATCCCATTGTTCCATGGGAATGCTACTAGATTGCCAGCTGCTTTTCAACTGCAATGTGTTTGTGTGTGGGGGGAGAAGGGAGTGTGTGTGTTGGGAAAGAGTGAGTGTGTTGGTCACTCGTGTGCCCACACCGTCTCTAAGTTCAGACAGCTGCTGCGAGCAACCAGTCCTGAGGAAGTGGGATGGGCACAGCCCTCACTGGCTCAGCTCAGCACAGCACAGCAGCCTCTGTCATACATGCACGCTGCGGCCTGCTTAGCTCTTGTCAGGTGTGCTGGAACAGGGGGTTAGGGGGTCATGGCCTCACCACTCTTTACCGGCTGTTAGGACAAGTGATGGAGGTGGGGGGAAGGGTGGAGTCTTGGGAGGAAGAGGCGTTCTGTTGGGGGTGGCCTCAGGGGGAGGGGTGGTGTGAGTGTGGTTCCTTGGGGAAGGGGTGTCATGAGAGCGCCACAGTTCAGACAATGGTGCCCCTACCCCACTGTAAGGAAGCTCCCACCGCCCCTGCTCTGTGTTCGTAGTGCAGGAGAGAGCAGCATTTATGGCAGTGATTTGCTCCCGGGGGCTCCAGCAGAAGGGCTTGGGAGGTGATTTAAAGGTCCCAGGGCTCCGGCAGGGGGGCTCAGGAGGCGATTTAAAGGGCCTGGGGCTCCGGCCACTGCAGGGAGCCCTGGGCCCTTTAAATCACCAGACTGGGAAAGCCAGGCCGGGCTGGCACAGCGTACCCGCTCTTGCCAGTACACCATACCAGAACATGCCGGCTTACTTTCACCTCTGGAAGGTCCTCACATGGCTCAATAACTGGTTAAAAGCTGAGAAACAAAGGGTAGGAATAAATGGTCAATTTTCAGGATGCAAATTGGTACCTAGTGGTGTCTATACTGGGGCCAGGACTAGTCAACATATTGATAAATGATCTGCTAAACAGAGAGGTGTCAAAATTTGCAGATGATCCAAAACTACAGAGGATAGTTAAGTCCAAAGCAGCCTGTGAGGAGCTAAAAAGAGATTTCACAAAACTAGGTGAAAGGGCAACAAAATGGGAGATGAAATTCAATGCTGATAAATGCAAAGTGATGCACATTGGCAAACACAATCTCAACTCTACATACAAAACGATGGGATGTAAAATAGCTGTTGCCACTCAAGTGAGAGATCTTGGAGTCACTGTGGATAGTTCTCTGCAAACATCCACTCAGTGTGCAGTGGTCGGTAAAAAGCGAACAGAATGTTGGGAATCATTAGGAAAGAGATAGAATATAAGAGAGAAAATCTTATTGCCGCTGTATAAATCCATGGTACGCCCATATCTTGAATGCTGCTTGCAGATACGGTCACCCCATCTCAGAAAAGATGTATTGGAATTGGAAAAGGTTCAGAAAAGGGGTATGGAGTGTCTGCCATATGAAGAGAGAATAATAAGCCTGGGACTTTTCAGCTTGGAGAAAAGATGACCAAGTGGAAATATGATAGAGGTCTATAAAATCATGACTGGTGTGGAGAAAGTAAATAAGGAAGTGTTACTTATTCCTTCTCATAACACAAGAACTAGGGGTCACCAAGTGAAATTAATAGGCAGCACATTGAAAACAAACAAACAGAAGTATTTTTTCACACAATGCACAGTCAACGTGTGGAACTCCTTGCCAGAGGATCTTGTGAAGGCCAAGACTATAACAGGGCTCAAAAAAAGAGCTAAATCAATTCATGGAGGACATGCTCTGAGCCAGGATGGGCAGGAAAGATGTCCCTAATCTCTGTTTGCTAGGAGTGGGTGACAGGGGATAGATCACTTGATAATTATCTGTTCTGTTCATTCCCTCTGGGGTGCCTGGCTTTGGCCGCTATGGGAAGACAGGACACTGGGCGAGATGGACCCAGTCTGACCCAGTCTGGCTGCTCTTACGTCTTTATGCTCCTTTCATACAGATGCCTGGGATTCTGCCTGACAATGTGTCCCTGAGGTATCAGCCAAAATGCCCAGATAGGCAAACACTCTGGGCTCCTGAAGCCTCTGCCCCCCACCTAGTGCCTATGGCTCATCCCTGACCCTTGCTGCTGCTCCTTGCTGTAGAAGGTGAAAGGAGCGGAGGCAACACAGGAGCCTTCTGGGGACACAGATCTGAGGCTTTGGGAGAGACACATTGTCTGAGACATCAGAGCGCTGTAAACAATGCAGCCACCCCCTCAATCAGGGGTCTGTTCCAACCCTGAGTCTGGGCTACCACGATCCCTCCCGCAGAGCAGGGTGCCCACAGATTACAGCCTGAAAATAGGCATGTGACACTAACTCCTATTCTCCCTGACAGGGCCTCCCCTAGACCAAGGGGCACCTCACGCAAGACATGTCTTTGGTGCCCCCCCCATGTTAAAATTTTGAATATCTTATTTTTCATTGCATTTGTAGCTCACTTTATGATTTCGATGCATGACTTTCTCTGTCATATAAGATGCTAAATTTGCAGGCTAGGTTCTGTAAACCTGTATTTATTCATGCCACATATAAGCAAATAAAACAAATTCATTTCCTCTAAGCATATAGAAACTTTTTAATTTTGACAGTAACTGAAATGTACTAACACCTAGCAATGGAACTGTCACCAGCACAGGGCTGGCCAGTATTAAGTAGTGTTACAGTAGGAGACAGCGTTAGGATGTTAACCCCAGGCCTTTAGCTGAAAGATCGCTTCTCTCGCCTTTCCCCCATGAGCTGAAGTGCAGCATTCGAGAGATCCAGAGACCAGTTGATGACATTTCCAAGTGCTAAAATAGCAAGCGATGTCCATCTTGCATTTGCCATTGCTTACTGGAGAGATGTTCTATTGAGAATGATGAGTCCTAGTCAGTTGCTTTCTGGAAAGATGGTTTTCCCTTTTAGGCTTGGGAGGAGCCTGCGAGCTGTGGGTGAGGTTGTTCCAGTGAGAACCGCTGCTCCTTTCTTGCCGACCTGGGGGTGCCAGTGACAGCTTGTGAGGGGGCAGGTGCTGGCTTGAGTGAATGGGATATAGGAAACCCCAGCCTGCCCCTCCGGGCCAAGTCCACTGCTTGGCTCCTGCTTTGTGATATCCAGATTTAAATCTTTCCAGCATGTGCTGCAGCTCATGTATTAAGCCTTCGTGGTGGGCCTGGTCCTTGCCAAAGTAGCTCAGCTGGGAGTGCATTGGATTGAAGATCTAAAGGTTTTTGGTTTGATGCCAGGCGTTAGCACCCCCTTCACCCTGGGCGTGTTGTGTTGGGCTTTCTTCTGGGTGTGCAGCTGTGCCCTGAACTCACTAGTGTTCCTAATTTCAGAGGCAACACTAGCAGAGGGCGTGTGTGGGGTCATGTGCCCTACCTGGGTTAGCTATCGCCTGCTGCATCATGTGGTGCTGTCAGGCCCCCTCCCTGTACAGCAGCTGCTGCAGGGGTGAGTGGAGAGAGGCTGTCTTTGCTGCTTCCTCTCCCTGCACTGTTCACAGCTGGGGGGGCTGTTGATTGCAAGGGGATGGGGCTGAACCTTGACATTGTGCCCCCCCCCTTCAGGACACACCAGTCGTCTGCATCTGGTTGGAAGCTCCGCAGCTAGAGGAAAAAGTGCTTTTCTGCACCAGAGCTGCCAGCTCTTACTTTCTTTCTCATGACGGGGAGGAAAAACGAATCTCTTTTTCAAAGCCCAGTCCTGCCATTGACCGAGGTCTGACTTTCTAAGTTCCTGCTAGAGTGGGGGATTTAGAGTTAGTGGGGCCCTGTGCGCATAAAGTGCATTCAACAATCCCCCTTCCTCTGAGCTCTGCTATGTCTCCAGTAGCTGCTGTCCCCTGGTAGCAGGGAAGGACGTTTCTACCCATCCAGGAGATCCCAGCCTTGGAACAAAGGCAACTTCAGGCTTCTCCTCTCTCCCTTCTTGGAATCAAGTTCAGGTTTTTACCAGGAGTTAAAGCAGCCTGAAGCTGCAGAGAGTCTGGATCAAGGTCACAAGTTCCCAGTGTCTCCGTGGAAGGGAATTTGTTAAATCCCAGATGAGTGGAGTTAAACCAGTTCTCAACCTGAGTCCTTAGGTCTAAATCCTGAGGATATTGTCCCATCATGGGTCATTTCCCACCTCTCTTTCATACAGAAGCACAATTTTCTTTGCACAGACACAGGAACAGCAAGATCTTTCTCTGTCCCTTGTGCAAAGCAGGTGGCCAAATTCCATGGAACCAATGGCCAAGCAGGTGGGCCCTGGGCACATCCAGCCCTGGGTGTGGTATATTCCCTCCCCTCTTTCTTTATACTGCTGTTGTTATTTCATGGAATATCTGCGATGGGGAAAAGCTGAGTTCACTCCAGCTGGAGGGAAAAAGACCCCTGAAAATCTCAGGCCATCAGGGAAAACTCAACCTCTGCTACCAGGGTCACTGAGGTGCTGGGGATTTGAGTAGGAAAGGGACTGTTTGAATTATCAAGCTGGGGAATGAATAACAAACTACAAGAGCCACCTCATTAACCACAGATACAGGCTAATCCTGCTGCAGATAGAGAGGAAACTGGGAGCGATTCTTTGCTGTGCAACCATGGAAACACTGACCCAATGGCACTGCAGTGAATGTGCTGGGGAAAGATGGATTTTACAGGCAGGTGGAAATAGTGGATCCTAGAAACACCTGGAGTCCCCCACACTGCGTCTGCCACCAGGGTTGGGTGTTGAGCTGCTCACAGAGTCCCCCACCACCATTACTTTCTAGCAGGGGATTGCAGCACCACTCACCCGCCCAGAGGTGAAAGTAAGCCGATCCAGTCTGGTATGGCGTACCAAAAAGAGCCAGTACGCCATGTTGGACCGCACTGGTGTCCATGGTGGGGATTGAAAGGGCTCTGGACTGCCCATGGCCAGGGCTCCGGCGGCCGGGCTGGGGCTGGGATTCAAAGGGCTCAGAGCTCCCCGCGGCTGCAGGCAGCCCAGAGCCCTTTAAATCCCAGCTGCAGCTGAGATTTAAAGGGCTCAGAGCTCCCCACCGCTGCAGGCAGCCCAGAGTCCTTTGAATCCCGGTTGCGGCTCTGGTGACCGGGCTGGGGCTGGGATTTAAAGGGCTCGGGGCTCCCCTCAGTGGCAGGAGCTCTGGGCCCTTTAAATCCCTGCCCCAGGCCCACAAAGCTTGGGGTTCTCCTGGTGGCTGGAGGCCTAGGCCCTTTAATTTGCCCCATGAGCCCCAGGGGGCTCCCAGCCTCCTCTTCAGCTAGGATCCCCTGGTTGATTTAAAGGCTCTGGGTCTCCCAGCCATAGCTGGTGCCCCAAGGCCTTTAACTCTTGAGGGGTCACACCTCTTCTGGATGAGGCCACGCCTCCTCAGGACTCCCGCAGTACTGGTAAGTCCTGTAAGTTACTTTCACCCCTGCACCCATCCAATGCAATGTGAGGGCTGAGTCTTGTATCACTGCACCTTGGATCCAGGGCATGCACTCTCTCTCCTCCTCTGCTGTGTAGAATCTGGCCCTGCTGCAAAGTGTTCCCATGAGCCACCAACCTCCAGGACAGTAGGTTCAGCCCTCAGAGCAGGGACTTGCCCAAGGTGGGGATGTAGCTCAGTGGTAGAGCACATACTTTGCATGTATGAGGCCCTAGGTTCAATCCCCTGCATCTTCAGTTTCTTTTTTCACCCTGCTGCTTTTCTCATGCCCAGAGGGGATGTGGCCCACCAGGCTCTCTGCCCGAGCTTCAGTCCTGCTCAGTGAGGGGCAAGGGACAATTGCATGGAAGGTCCTGGGGGGGTTTCTGCTCCTAAGTCACCTCACTATGTTTAAGATTCCCACCCGCTGTGCTGCTTGGGACAATGGTAGATGAGAAAGGCGAATCCTCCAGCACTGGAGGGAAAGGTCCCATCTGCACAGCCCGAGAGACAAGGAAACAGAGGGGCCGTCAGTGCTCAGAGAGGAGAGAGGTCAGTGATTTACACCCACCAGGGGACACTGACTTTTTGAGGCGGGTGCAGTTGGCTTGGGATGGTGCTGATGATGGATAGAAAAAAGGCTGGAGTCAGTGACAGATAGGACCACAGAAGGGGAAGGGAAATGGCAGCCCCACAGAAGGTCCTCGGTGCTCAGATGCCCCAGTTATTGCACCCTGGCCTGTCCTAGAGAGAAAAAAGACCCAGGGGGACCCAGCCCCCCTACAGTGATCCCGTGGACAAGAACCTGGTTGGAAGTGGGGTGAAGGTTCCCTCTGGGCAAAGGGGAGCTGAAATCCCTCAGTGTCCTGGCATTTAAGCAATGAAAGCTTCAAACCCTGCACGGGTGTGGGCTGAGGTGCATAAGCAGAAGGTTGGGCTGGACAGAGGTGGCAGGTTTGTATAATTTTTGGTGGTGCCCAGAATGGGACCAAGTCCTGCCCCACCCCACACCTGTGTCAGGCTCTGGGAGGGAGCTTGGATGTGGGAGGGAAAGGGGTTGGGCTCTGGGAAAGACTTTGGGTGCATGGTCTGGGCTCAGTCAGAGGGTTGGGGTGCAGGAGTGGGTGTGGTGGGCAGGTTCTTGGAGCGAGTTTGGGTGCGGATATGGGGTCTGAGTTGGAGCAGGGTGTTTGGGGTGCAGGAGAGGGTGAGAGGTGCAACATTTACCTCGGGCATTTCCCAAAAGCAATGCGCACCCCTCTCTGGAAGCAGCCTCTAAGCAGGAGGGCTGGGAGTGTCTCTGTGCACCGCTGCCAGCAGACTCCACCCCACAGCTCCCATTGCCACAGTAGGCAGAGTTGGCACTCGGGGAGACCCCCCCATGCCCCAGGGGCTGCAGTGACGTGCCAGCTGCTTCCAGGGGTGGCGTGCCACACGGATGGAGGGCGAGCAGGAAACTGCTTTAGCCCCCTTGTGCTGGTGGTGGTGGTGGCAGGGATCTCTGGGCCTTTTTAAATTGCCCATAGGCGGCAGGCAGGACCAGAGGGGACACTCCCAAGGCCAAACATTGCTTTGCACAATGATCAATCTTGGAAGAGGACAGAAATGAAAAGGCAGCAGAACCTAAGGAATGAAAAGCCTCCGGATTCTTGTGTGTGCACTGACTCTGAACAGAAACTGTAATTTAACTCGCTTTGTGTCTGCAGCCGGTAAAATGTCAAGTCAAAATCATTCCAGTGATTGTGACACTGGGTGTGAGGAGGCTTTTGTGTTATTAAAATGTAACTAGCATGTTAGGTCCTGTCTTGTTCATGGATGGGAAGATGTTCTTTTTCAGGGATCTCAGACAAGAACTGAGGCACAACACCTCGTTTGTTTAGGCCACAAAAATGGAGGCAGGAACCTCTTCTCTCCTGCTGGCAAAGAAACCCAGGTACCTAAAAGACAGGGACTCACATCCCTGAATGAGCTTTAAAAAAGTTAGGCCCTGACCATTTCTTGTTTCCGCAGACTAGACTCTTTAGCAAACTTTAGAATTCCTTGGTGCTAAACACTGTGAAACTCCCCTTTCTCCTTCACACATGGCTTTAACGCCCCTTATCTCACTCAGGCTCATGACTGCCCAGAGTTTGAGAACCGTCCCTGTTCCCATTGGACAGATGGGGAGGACCCTGAGGTCCAGAGAAGGGAAGTGACCTACCCAAGGGCATACACAGAAAGGTGGTGGCAGAGCCAGAAAGAGAAGCCACTGGTCCTGACTCCTGTTCTAAAGGACAAAACGCCCCCCTCTCCCCTAGAGGTAGGGATAGAGCCCAGGAATCGAGATGGTGGGGAAATTTAATTGAAATCGTTTTTGTCAGAAAATCCCATTCAGACTAAACCGGTTTGTTTCTCAAAATCATAACAAGGGGGCTGAAAGTTCTTTGCAAAAGTATTTTCTTGCAAAACAAAAGCATCTCCTGTTTGTCACAGTGTGTTAAATTGTCTCATCACATGCAAAAAGGAGACACTTAAAGCTCCAACATTAGATCAAATGCTTCAGTCTGAGCTAAGTCGTTGCTGCTTTTACCAATTTCAAAATAAACAACAAATAAAATAGTCTGTTTCAGCTCTTCTATTATGTGTTAATCTGCTCTGAGTAAACGCGATAGGACATTTCATATTATGCCCTACTCCTAGTGACACTCTCCAATGGATCCCCATCCTTCACCCACTGTGAGGTAGGTAGGAGTAGATCATTATTATCCCTTCTTGAAAGATGGAGAAGCTCAGGCTGAAAAAGAGAATTGACTTGTCTCAGGTCACACAACCAGTCAGGCTGGGCTGGGACGGCAGGGGGTGTGTGGGTGGGGGAGCACTGGTGGGCGGGGAGGGGAGAGCCCAGAGCTGGGGCAGCACGGGTATGTGGAGGGGAGAGCCCAGGGCTGGGATGGCAGGGGGATGCGGTTGGGAGGACACCCAGAGTTGGAATGCCAGGGGGTGCAGGTGGGGGGGGAGCCCAGGGCTTGGGCAACAGGAGAGTGTGTGTGGGGGGCCCAGGGCTGGGGTGGGGGCAGCCAAAATTTGTTTTGCTTGGGGCGGCAAAAGACCTAGAGCCAGCCCTACCTCCATGCACCGTGAGGTAGGTAGGAGCGGATCATTATTATCTCTACTTGAAAGAGGGAGAAGCTAAGGCTGAGAAAGGAGAATTGATTTGTCTTAGGTCACACAGCCCGTCAGAGGCAGAGTTGGGAATAGGCCCCCAGAGCCCTGATTTTCAAACTAACCACTGGATCTTGAATTTCAGACATTGAATGACCTGAATAAATTGCTCTCAGATGAGCTCCAGACCAACGACAGTGACAGTAATTATTCAGCAAGTATTTGAGGAGAACTGCAATGTTAGAGAGAATCATGAACTGCTCAGAGACAATTAATGCAGGGAAGCAGCAAAACTCATCAAACACAGAACTGGTTCTGACTTATTTCCTTGGTCTTAAAAGAGAACAACAAGGACCTGAGTCTCCTCCCTGTCAATAACCCCCTGCTCAGCCAATCAGGGTAGAGACGGAGGACGGGAGGCTGAGGGTTCTCACCAGAGAGCCCAAAGGATGGCCCAGGTCACTGCTGGGGATCACTGCCTGAGCCCTAGTTCAGCCCCACATTTTTGGGTGGACCTTCCACAGTGAGAGCTGCAGAGCACTGCCCCGCCACACACACACACACACACACACACACACACACACACACACTTCTCCTTCTGTTGGGAGGGGAACAGGAGAAAGTAGAAAAGCAAGAGACGAAGAGAAAGGAGGGAGGGAGGGAGGAAGGGAGGGATGGAGGAAAATCTGAAACAAGAAGGACAAACCCTAGTGTCCCCAGAGATTCTAAGGGACAAAATCTCAGGTGTGGAATAAAATTCTGCCTCCTTAAGCTCGTGTTTTCCATGCCTAGAATTCAACTGTCACCAGATGGATCAGACTGAACAGGTTTCTTACCATCTAAACAGGGACGGCTGTTTTCTAGTAAAATCACTAAAAGGGAAGGAGAAAACTCGAAAGAGGTTCCTCCTGGCGCTCACGTCCGTGAACCCGAACACTCTCTCAGTCCTCAAAGAGAGACCAGGAGAAGGAGACTTGCTGAAGCAAAGCCACAGGGGTCTCTGAGGTTTCCCTGGTCCCTCGCCCCTGTCCTGCCTGGCTGATGTCAGCATCTCTCTGTGAGGTCACCACCTCCCCACCACCTTGGACCAATAGTCGGAGGTCCTGCAAAAGGCCTTTGTGATGTCACTGTCACCCCCCTCCCTTTCTGTGCCAATGTCCTGCCCCTGGTCAGGCACTTTGGAGGTTTGAGCTACTCCCTGTGGATCACCCCACTCAAGGAGTGTTCGTCCTAGGCAGCAAGCCGGCTAGACAGGAAAACATCAGACGCTGCTCCCAATGCTACACTCAGTTTTTCAGAAATTAGTCGACTTTATGGGAGAAGATACCATTAGAGCATCTGATCTGACCCCCTGCATATCACAGGCCTCCTGTATGACACAATCGCTACTTTTGGGGCAAACACATTCCAGAAAGGCATCTAGTCTTCATTGAATGACATCAGGAGATGCTGAATCCACCACTTTCCTTGGTAGCTTGTTCCTGTGGTGAATCATCCTCACTGTTGACTATTTGGGGCTTAGTTGTAACATGAATTTGTCTCTTTTCACCTTCCAATCATTGGGTCTTGTTATGTCTTTCTCTGCTCGATTAAAGAGCCCTTTAACACCCAATCTTTTTTCTCCATTAAGGCACTTCAACACTTCAATGAAATCACCTTTCAATCTTCTTTTGAGAAGCTAAAAAGGTTGAGCTCTTTCAATAACTCACTAGAAGGCATTTTTCTCCAGCCTTCAGAACATTTGGTGGCTCTTTGCTCCTTCAGCTCCAATTTCACAACATCTGTTTCAAATGAGGACACCAAAACTGGAGGCAGTATTCCAGTATCAGTCTCACTGATGCCATGTCACCTCCTGTGACGTTATTGACATAATCTGTAACTGTATAGATCACTGTTGCAGCCAGGGTTCTATATTTGCAATCAAAATTGTAGAAAGTTTGTTGTGTAAGGGGTTTATGGAGAGGTTTTGATTGGTTGATTATAATGATGCTATCTCTAGATGTGTTTCATTTTTGTAGTTGACGTCATGAATATTGGCTCTATGCTGTCCCTATTTCAAATTTGTGCTCTGCTTCCAGGGAACACCCCAGCCAGACAAGTTGGTGTCAGTTCTGCCTAGCCTGCTTGATGGCCCATTAAGGATCATCAGCTATACAATCGACCCATTGAGAGAAGGCATATACGCCTTGTGACTCAGCAAGGTATACAGGGACCTGCCTATGGACAGAACTCTAAGGTTTTTCTATGCCAAGTGCTGGATAGAGTGTCATTGGGACAAAGAAAGCAAAGACCACATGGCAAGAGACTATAAAAGGCTGATGCCTTGTCTCCATCTTGTCTTCAATCCTGCTTCACATCTCTTTAGGGACATTGCTACAAACTGAAGATCTGTACAAAGGACTGAATGACCCATCCCAGCTGTGGATGGACTCCAGAGACTTGATTTGAACCTGCAGTTTATTCCATCACTGCTACAAGCCTGAACCAAGAACTTTGCCATTACTGTACGTGAAGGGTTAAAATTCATGTGCATTTTATATAACAATCTGGTCTATGGATTGTGCCAGCTCTTTTCCAGACCCAAAGTCCAGAGTAGGGTCAAGGGACGAGAAGCCTAGCAAATAGTGACCAGCTAAAAGAAAGCTGGGTTAACAGAAAGCCTTGTTTGCTAAGATTGGCTTGGTCAGCAAATTGCCAGGTGTTGGAGCTAAGAACTAAAGAATTGTGTCTCATTCAGAGTTGCAGACTGAACAAAGAATCCCTGTTCCTATTGTGTCAGTCTCTTCTGTAGGCAGACGTTCTTCCCACAGATCCAACCTTGAGTTTATGAAAAGTCGGCACATGTCAGTATAAGATATGGCATCCTTCCACCTCCGTTCCCAAGGACCAATGCCTGCCTTCAGACGCACAGAAAACAATCTTTATTGCCATATACTTTCACTGTTTCTTTGTTTTAACCCCTAGGATTGTACCTGTTGGACAATCAAAGGAGTTGCTCCATTCCTATGGACCCCAAATCAGAATTCAACATATATATTTTATACTAATAACATTTTATCAAAGAGTTAATGAAATGTTAACTTACTAACTTGAGACCAAGGGTGGAGACATTATGTAACCTGTAAACCATTGGCTACTGTGCTATCTTGTCTTGCTGCAAAACCTATCCCAGGGTTTGGTCCCCCTCCTGAGACCCCCCCACTGTAACTGCCTCCCTAGGACCCTGCCCCCTACCTGTCTCCCTGACCCTAATCTACACCCCTGCCCCCAGATAGACCCCTGGAACTCCAACTCCTATCCAACCGCTCCGCGCCTCCTGACAGGACCCCCCAGAACTCCCGACCCATCCAACTCCCTCTGCTCCCTACCTGCCCCAACCCCGCTCCACCCCCCGACAGGCACCCCCAGAGCCCTCAACCCATCCAACCCCCCTGCTCCTTGTCCCATGACCGCCCCCTCCAGAGATCCCCAGATCCACTAATCACCCCCCAACTATCCAACCCCCCCACCTCCTGGCAGCTCTGTCCAGTGGCTGCTCCCACCCACACACTCAAAGTGGCAGAGAAGGTTCTCTCTCCTTCGGTGGGAATGTTGCCTTGTGGTTAAGGCACAGGACTCACGTTCAGGTATTCTGGGTTTGAGTCTCTGCTCTGCCACAGACTCCCTGCTTAGCCTTGGGAAAGTCACTGCACCTCTCTGTGCCCTAGAGCCCACCTGCCAAATGGGGCCAATGCTGATCCTGGCTCCTGGGCTAAATCCAGTGGGGGAAATGGAGATCCCAACATGGGGAGATTGGGGCTGAATTTCTCCACAGCTGGAGAGTGGGAGCCAGCTCCACAGGGGGGATGGGAGCGAGAGGGGCTCAGGCCAGCTCCACACAGAGTGGTTGCAAGGCTGAAGCCCTGACCCTTTTGCCACTAAGGTGACTGGGGCTCTGGAGCCAGGAACTTCAGCCCCACATCTTCTGCCAGGGTCCAGGGCTTCTCCTCCCTGCCCCAGGGTGGCTCCTCTTCCCCTTAACCATCCCCTAGTGCAGCTCCTGCAGGGGCCCAGGGCTTCTCCTCCCCCACTCCAGCTCAGCTCCTCTCCCCCCGCCCCCTGCCGGTATCTGGAGCTTCTCCTCCCCCCAACCTAAAACTGCCCCCAGCCCCAGCCTAGCTAGGCTCCCCGGGGCACCTGATGTTGCTGTGGCTGGAGTCGAACCTGGCAGGCAGGGAGCAGTGATTCATGCGGAGGCCATGGCAGAGCCATCAGCCTGAGAGGTGGGGGGCAGCCCCAGGGAGCGGGGCGGGCTGTGCTGCTGCTGGACCCACACCCCCACCCACCCTGACCGCTGAGGCTGTTTGGTTGAGGGGGACTCACTCAGTCCCCACAGGAGCAGGGAAAGGGGAGCAGTTCAGCAGAGCCTGCCCAGCAAACAGCTGATCGCAGCTGCACGCAGGCTGCCCCCAGGGAAAGCTCAGATGGACATAGGTATCTGTGCCTCCATGATCCGCTAAGCCCTCCTGGGACTCTTCCAGCCTTGACATAGGTATCTGTGTCCCCCACAACCCCCTAAGCCCCCCGGGGACCTGTACAGCCTGGAAGTTGTCATCTGTGCACCCCATAAACCTCCTAATCCCCCGGGACCCATCTAGTCTGCACGGAGGTACCTGTGACCTCCAGAAACCCCCTAAGTCCCCCAAGACCTCAACAGCGTGGACGTAGGTATCTCTGACCCACACGAACCCCCTGAGGACTCCTTCAGCCAGGATGTAGGTATCTTTACCCCCACAATCCCCTAAGCCTCCCAAGGGACCCCTACAGGCTGGACATAGGTATCTGTGCCCCCCCACCTCCTAAATACCACTGGGACCCATATAGCCTGAAGTTAGGTATCTGTGCCCCCCACGATCCCCTAAGGCATCCCAGAACCCTACAGCCTGGACATAGGTATCTGAGAACCCCACAAATGCACTAAATCCCCAGGGAGACCTCCAGTTTGGACGTAGGTATCTCTGCCCCCCAGAGCTCCCAAACCCCTCGGGACCTCTACAGCCTGGAAGTAGGTATCTGTGCCTGCTCCGACCCCTAAGCACCCTTGGAACCCCTATAGCCTGAAGTTAGGTATCTGTGCTCCCACACACACACCCCCAGTTACCCCTCAAGCCTGGACGTAGGTATCTGTGCCACCCTCGAACCCTATAAGCCCCCCCAGGGACCTCTCGAGCCTGGACGTAGGTATTTGGCCCCCCCCACAAACCATCTAAGCCTCCCCAGCGACCCCTAAAGATGGGAGATAGTTATCTCTGCCCCCAACAAGCCCTTAAGTCCCACAGGGACCCCTACAGCCTGGAGATAGGTATTTGTGCACCCCAGAAACTCCCTAATCCTTCCCAGGACATCTCCAACCTGGACGTAGTTATCTGAGCTCCCCACGAACCCCCTAATCCCCCCTGGGACCCCGACAGCCTGGATGTAGGGTTAGGTGCGACCACAGCCCCTCTATGCGCCCCAGGCACATCTACAGCCAGGACTCTGGTATCTTTGCCCCTCATAAACCCGCAAAGCTCCCCAGGGACCTTTACAGCCAGGACGTTGGTATCTGTGCCCCCCACAAATCTCCTAAGCCCTCCAATACCTCTCCAGTCTGCATGTAGGTATCTGTGACCCCCAGAAACCCCCTAAAGCCACAAGAACCCCTACAGCCTGGACGTAGGTATCTGTGACTCCAACAAACCTCCTAAACCACCCAGGACTCCTGCAGCTAGGACGTAGGTATCTGTTCCCCTCATCCCCGAATCCCCTTGGGACCCCTTGATGCTGGGCTAGGTATCTGTGTCTGCCCTGATCCCCTAAGTACCCCTATTACACCTTTAGCCTGGACATAGGTATCTGTGCTCCCATAATGCCCCTTAACACCCCAGCGACCTCTTCAGCCTGGACGTACCTATCTGTGACTCCAACGAACCCCCTAAGCCCCCAGGGATCCCTACAGCCTGGACACAGGTGTTTGAGCACCCCACTAATCCCCTAAGCTCCTCGGGACACATCCAGCCTGGATGTATCTGAGCCCCCAGTGAACCGCCTAATCTCTCCAGGATACCGACAGCCTGGACCTATGTATCTGTGCCCCCCACAAACCCACTATACCCCCCAGGACCTCTCCAGCCTAGATGTAGGTATCTGTACCCCCACAACCCCCTGGGACTCCTGCAGCCTGGATGTAGGTATCTGTGATGCTACGAACCCCCTTAAGCCCTCCGGAACGCCTCCAGCCTGGACGTAGCTATCTGTACCTCCCACGACCCCTAAGCCACCGAGGGATCTCTACAGCCTCTACGTAGGTGTGATGCTCTGTGCATTACCCGGCGTGGTCACACGGTGTCACTGTTACTCCATGCGGGAAATGCTCTGGGCATTACTGTGATGGAGTAGGGACTGTCTGTGTGGGGGATGGGAGAGCAGGGGGTGACTTTAGGTGAGGGACAGGACCTAAGCCTGTAACTCAAGCTAGGCAGGGGGGAGCGGGTCAGCACCTTTCCCCGGGAAGCTGGACACAGGAAGGAGCCGGCTGGATGGAGTTAGTTCAGTTTTGGTTTTGGTCTGGGGTATTGGAATTCAGGGAATCCCAAACTGGGAACTAAGCTTCCTGAACCCCCAGAAGGACTCGATTGAGGGGTCCTGGTTGTGCCCAAAAGCTCTGCTGTATCCTTTGTTCCTGTTGGCCAAAAAAACCTTCTGTTTTACTGGCTGGCTGAGTCACTGTGTGTCCCAGGAAGAAGGCTGCAGGGCCGGATTCCACCACACTCCGTGACACCCTCTAAGCCCCTCCGGGACCCCTGCAGCCTGGACGTAGGTATCTGTGCCCCCCACCAAACCCCTGAGCCCCCCAGGAACCGCTACAGTTTGGACGTAGGTGGAACCCTTCTGCCAGGCTGAATTGATAGCAGCAAGGATTGGGTTCAATACATAGGGGTCCCTTCCCTACAATGTAATGCAAACCAGCTCGAGCCCTCACCCAGTGACATGGGAAAAATTTACATATACACCCCTAGGTGCCTCAAAGAGACAATACTTCCCCTCTCGGAAGCACAGACTCTGGGTGTAGCAGAAAATGTTAAATAACGTGAGATAAACAACATAGCATTAAATTGGGAAAACACCTCAACTAGGCCGTGTCCTTTTCCTTGGGATCTTGAGTCCAGCAACCCCAAAATCACCCACAGTCCCACAGCCCCAGAGTTCAAGAATCTATCTGCAGGGTTTTCCCCCTGCCAGCCTGGGTAGAAAGGGGCACCTTACATGGTACAGTGCTGACTGCCCTGCCTCTCCGTGGGATTCTGCTTCTGCCTTCCCCACAAACTGCTCTGCTCGGTCCACCAGCTGCTCTGCTCCTCCAGCTGACCTGTGATCTGCTCCAGGTGTCTCCAGAAACTGCTCTGCTTGCCTCACTCCATAGGCCACTCCAACAGTCCCACAAACTGCTCCTCTCTATCAGCTGCTCTGCTCCGCAATATAGCTTCAGACTCCCGCACTAGCTAACACAGCTCTTTAACGATTTCAACTCAAGAACCTAAAACTTCAATTCTTAAAAGAATAAAAAATCAGCTCTACTACTCAATTGTTAAAAGAGAAAATAGTGCAATTGGTGTTTCTGGCTCACCGAAGGAGCCCAGTCCCTTGTCTAGTCAGTGCTACTCAATTGATGGTGAGAATCCCTGTCTCAAAGCAGTATCACAGTTCCTCATCCACACAATCAGGGTGACAACACTCCACATCTCACGCCCCAACAACAAATAAACTGTGGATACCACAGCTGCCAAAGCAACCATCCCAGCCTGCCGTGGCCATGTCAGACGGGGTGGGTGTGCCTATGCAAACACGGTCAGCCCCTGAAATTCTTTTCCACATTCGCCATAATTCACTACCAGATGTCAGGGTAGAGTTCATCCTGCTTCTGCTGACATAGGTATCTGTGCCCCCCACAACCCCCTAATCCCACTGGTACCCATCTAGCCTGGATAAAGGTATCTGTGCTCCCCACAAATCTCTAAGCCCCCTAAGGAACCCACAAGCCCAGATGTAGACATCTGTACGTCCCACAAACCCCCTAAGACCCACAGGACCCCTCCAGCCTGTAGGTAGGTATCTGTTACCCCCAGATCCTCACAAAGACCCTCGGGACCCCTACAGCATGGATGTTTGTATGTATGACTCCCACAAACTGCCTAAGCTACCCAGGCCCCCCTACAATCAGGACGTAGGTATCTGCTCCCCCCCAACACACCTAATTCCCCCGGGAACCCTCCAGCCTAGACGTAGGTATTTCTGACCCCACAACCCTTCTAAAACCCCTGAAACCCCTCCAGCCTAGACGGAGGTATCTGTGCCCCCCACAAACCTCCTAGGCCACGATGGGACCCCTCCAGCCTCGACATAGTTATCTGAGCTCCCAATAATCCCCCTAAGCCCCCCGGAAGCCCTCCAGCCTAGACGCAGGTATCTGTGCCCAACATGAATCCCCTAAGGCCCCCAGGATCCCTCTTGCCTTTACGTAGGTATCTGTGTCCCCTACAATATCACTAAGCCCCCCCAGGGACCTCTCCAGACCTTACGTAGGTTTATGTGCCCCTCACCAACTCCCTAAACCGCCAGGGACCACTACTGCCTGGACGTATGTATCTATGCTCACCACAACCCACTAAGCCGTCCAGGGACCTCTCCAGCCCGGACGTAGATATTTGTGTCCCCCATGAAGCTCCTAATCCCCACCGGAACGCCTCCAGCCTGGATGTAGCTATCTGTGCCCCCGGCGACCCCTAAGCCCCCCAGGGACCTCTACAGCCTCTACATAGGTGTGATGCTCTGTGCATTACCCTGCGTGGCCACACGGTGTCACTGTTGCTCCATGCGGGAACTGCTCTGGGCATTACTGTGATGGAGTAAGGACTGTCTATGTGGGGGATGGGAGAGCAGCGGGTGACTTTAGGACCGGACACATGCTCAGCCTGTAACCTGAGCTAGGCAGGAGGGAAGGGGTCAGCAACTTTTCCTGGGAAGCTGGACGCAGGAAGGGGCCAGCTGGAGGGAGTTGGGTTAGTTCAGTTTCGGTTTTGGGCTGGGTGGTTGGAATTCAGGGAATCCCAAACTGGGAACTAAGTTTCCTGAACCCCCAGAAGGACTCGATTGCGGGGTCCTGCTTGTGCCTCCAAGCTCTGCTGTATCCTTTGCTCCTGTTGTCCAATAAACCTTCTGTTTTATTGGCTGGCTGAGAGTCACTGTGTGTCCCAGGAAGAGGAGTGCAGGACCGGACTCCCCCACACTCCGTGACAGACCCTAAGCCCCTCCAGGACCCCTGCAGCTTGGACGTAGGTATCTGTGCCCCCCACCAAACACCTAAGCCCCCTGGAGACCCCTCCAGCCTGAACTTAGGTATCTGTGCTCCCCACAAACCCTCTAAGCCCCCCAGGGACCTATACAGCCAGGACATTGGTATCGGTGCCCCATATAGACTCCATAAGCCCCCCGGGACACTCCAGTGTGCACGTAGGTATATGTGCCCCTCAGAAGCCCCCTAACCCCCAGGAACCTCTTCAGCCTGGACGTAGGTATTTGCACTCCCACAAACCTCCTAACCCCCCATGGAACATCTTCAATCTGGACGTCGATATCTGTGCCCCTCACAAAACCTCTAATCCCCCCTGGGACCAATACAGCCTGGACATACGTATCTGTGCACACCCGAACCCCTTAAACCCCCTGGAATCCCTACAGCCTGGACAAAGGTATCTTGGGCCCCCACAAATCCCTTAAGACTCCCAGGATGCCTCCAGCCTGGATGTAGGTATCTATGCCCCCCACTAACCCCCTAAGCCTCCCGGTACCATTACAGCCTGGACGTAGGAATATGTGCCCCCCACAAACCCTCCTGGGACCTCTACAGCCTGGAGATTGGCATCTGTGTCCCCCAAAAAACTCTCTAAGAACCCCAGGGATCCCTACTGCCTGGACGTGGGTATCTGTGCACCCCAAGGCCCCTAAGATCCCCCAGACCCCTACAGTCTGGATGTAGGTGTGACAGTGCTGCCCGTGGGAGCCAGCTCAGGTCACTCAGTCAGGGTGTACTGCAAACAAAACAGGGCAGACAAATCCCAAACGCTGCTGGTTATTTCAATACTTAGATTTACCAAGCCAGCACAAAACAGCTTCTGTAGTACCTCACTGGTTACTTAGAAGTTTAAACCATGCAGTTCCCTTAAAGTACCCAGCCTCAGGCCTCCGTCCAGACACACCTGTCAGATATGATGATGATTCCTGAAAATCTTATTTCATCATATAAAAGAAAAGATTCTTCCGATCCCAAAGGGTCAGCCACATACCCAGGTTCAACTACAACTTAGATCTTACCCAAAATACATGCTATAGCCAATTCTTATTAAGTAAGCTAAAATGTATTAGAAAAGAAAAGAGAGAGAGTGTTGGTTAAAAGATTAATAGACATATTAATCTTAAGGGCCCAAAAGCAAGTATTCCAATGGGTAGGAAAGATAGAAAATGTGGCAAAAGACCACCTTGGCTTAACCACGAGATCTTGCCTGACCTACAAAATAGAAAGGAGTCATATACAAAAATGGAATCTAGGTCAGATTACAAAGGATGAATATAGGCAAATAACGCAGGAATGCAGGGGCAAGATTGGAAAGGCAAAGGCACAAAATGAGCTCAAACTAGCTATGGGAATAAAGGGAAACAAGAAGACTTTTTTATCAATACATTAGAAGCAAGAGGAAGACCAAGGACAGGGTAGACCCACTGCTCAGTGAGGAGGGAGAAACAGTAACAGGAAACTTGGAAATGGCAGAGATGCTTAATGACGTCTTTGTTTTGGTCTTCCCTGAGAAGTCTGAAGGAATGTCTAACATAGCGAATGCTTATGGGAAGGGGGTAGGTTTAGAAGATAGAATAAAAAAAGAGCAAGTTAAAAATCACTTAGAAAAGTTAGATGCCTGCAAGTCACCGGGGCCTGATGAAATGCATCCTAGAATACTCAAGGAGTTAATAGAGGAGGTATCTGAGCCTCTAGCTATTATCTTTGGAAAGTCATGGGAGACGGGAGAGATTCCAGAAGACTGGAAGGGGGCAAATATAGTGCCCATCTATAAAAAGGGAAATAAAAATAACCCGGGAAACTACAGACCAGTTACTTTAACTTCTGAGCCAGGGAAGATAATGGAACAAGTAATTAAAGAAATCATCTGCAAACACTTGGAAGATGGTAATGTGATAGGGAATAGCCAGCATGGCTTTGTAAAGAACAAATCATTTCGAACCAATCTGATAGCTTTCTTTGATAACGAGTCTTATGGCTAAGGGAGGAGCGGTGAATGTGGTATACCTAAACTTTAGTAAGGCATTTGATACGGTCTTGCATGATATCCTTATCAATAAACTAGGCAAATACAATTTAGATGGGGCTACTAAAAGGTGGGTGCATAACTGGCTGGATAATCGTACTCAAAGAGTAGTTATTAATGGCTCCTAATCCTGCTGGAAACGTATAACAAGCGGGGTTCTGCAGGAGTCTGTTTTGGGACTGGCTCTGTTCAATATCTTCATCAACGACTTAGATGTTGGCATAGAAAGTACGCTTATTAAGTCTGCAGACGATACCAAACTGGAAGGGATTGCAACTGCTTTGGAGGACAGAGTCAAAATTCAAAATGATCTGGACAAATTGGAGAAATGGTCTGAGGTGAGCCAGATGAAGTTCAATAAAGACAAATGCAAAGTGCTCCACTTGGGAAGGAACAATCAATTTCACACATACAGAATGGGAAGAGACTGTCTAGGAAGAAGTATGGCAGAAAGAGATCTAGGGGTGCCATAAACAGATAGCTAAGGGTTAACATCTCTTTCACCTGGAACGAAGTAATCTGAACACCTGACCAGAGGACCAATCAGAAAACAGGATTTTTTCAACTCGGGGTGGAGGAAAGGTTGTGTCTGGAGTCTTTGTTTTTCTTCTGCCTGATGCTCTCTCAGCTATGAGGAGTGATTTCTATTTCCTGCTCTCTAATCTTCTGTTTCCAAGTTGTGAGTACAGAGATCATGTATTTACATGTCTATAGTTGCTGGAGTGCTTTGATCTGTATTCTTTTTGAATAAGGCTGTTTATTCAATATTCTTTTAAGCAATTGACCCTGTATTTGTTACCTTAATACAGAGAGACCATTTGTATGTATTTTTCTTTCTTTTTTATATAAAGCTTTCTTTTTGAGTCCTGTTGGAGTTTTCTTTTCTGGGAAACTTCAGGGAAATTGAGTCTGTACTCAGCAGGGAATTGGTGGGAGGAAGAAGTCAGAGGGAGATCTGTGTGTGTTAGATTTACTAGTCTGATTTTGCATTCCCTCTGGGTGAAGAGGAAAGTGCTTTTGTTTTCAGGATTGGAATTATAGAGGGGGGACTCCCTCTGTTTAGATTCACAGAGCTTGTGTCTGTGTATCTCTCCAGGAGCACCTGGAGGGGGGGAAGGGAAAAGATTTATTTCCCTTTGTGGTGAGACTCAAGGGTTTGGGTCTTGGGGTCCCCAGGGAAGGGTTTCGGGGGGACCAGAGTGCCCCAAAACACTCTAATTTTTTGGGTGGTGGCAGCAAGTACCAGGTCCAAGCTGGTAACTAAGCTTGGAGGTTTTCATGCTAACCCCCATATTTTGGACGCTAAGGTCCAAATCTGGGACTTAGGTTTGACATGAGTGGCAGCGGTTACGGGATAGACAGAATCCAGAAGCCAGTAGGAATATTATATTTTTCTTTTCTCTCCTAAGGGCTTTTTAGCAGAGAGAAACAGTTTGGTTTTAAAAGGGAACCAGAGAGAATTTTTTTTCTGCTCTCTCTGGCAGTTGTGGCTTGCATAGTAAGCAAGAAGCCATTAAGAGGCTGTTAAGGGTCTTTTGTCACACAATAGCACTCCCATTAGGAGTCAATTACCAGCACTATATACATGCAAATAAAGTGGCTTTTCTGGTTTGCTTTACATTGAAAACAAAGGGCAAAAGCCCTGTTGCTAGGCAGACCCCAGGAGGCAACAGAGCCTGCAGTTCAGAAGATAAACACCGGAGGGCACCCCAACACAAGAAAACAGGAACCATGCCTACCAAGACAAAAATGGAGACCGAAGAACAAATCAAAGAAGCTGAACACAGGCGAGAAATGGAAAAAAGACTACAAGAGATGGAGCTGAGAGAAAGAGAAAGAGAGGCAGCCTACAAAAGAGAGCAAGCAGCCAAAGATGCAGACCACCAAAAACAGCTGGAACTCCAGAGGGAAGCCCACTGACAGGCCATGGAATTAGAAAAGGCTAAGCAAAA
Source organism: Gopherus flavomarginatus (assembly GCF_025201925.1). Lineage (NCBI taxonomy): Eukaryota > Metazoa > Chordata > Testudines > Testudinidae > Gopherus > Gopherus flavomarginatus. The sequence goes on from NC_066639.1 coordinate 10,700,533, forward strand.
CACAGCCAACCCTAACAACCCTGCGCCAATGATTGTTCCACAGCACAGGAAATTTCCCACCTACAAGGCAGGTGATGACACCGAGGCCTTCTTGGAAAATTTTGAAAGAGCCTGTCTTGGGTACAGCATCCCTGAAGACCAGTACATGGTAGAATTGAGGCTACAGCTCAGTGGACCTTTAGCAGAGGTGGCAGCTGAAATGCCTAAGCAGCAAATGAATGACTATAAACTTTTTCAAACCAAGGCCAGATACAGAATGGGGATAACCCCGGATCATGCTCGTCGGCCTTTCAGAACCCAAAAGTGGAAACCAGATGTGTCATTTCCCAAACACACCTACTACGTTGGGAAAAATTATGAGGCCTGGATATCAGGACACAATGTTAAAACCTTGGAAGAACTGCACCTCCTCATACAAATGGAGCAGTTCTTGAATGGTGTTCCTGAGGACATAACACTGTACATACAAGATGGAAAACCCAAAAATCTCGCTGAGGCGGGGGAGATTGGAGCCAGATGGATGGAAGTGGCAGAAAGCAAGAAAGCTACGGTCAAGGGGAACAAATACTCCAGGGGGCACACCGACCATAAACCCTACAACCGAGGACAGCCAAAGACCCCACATACAACCCAAGTCAAGCCACAGACGCCCTATTCGTCCACCTCACCAGTCTCCAGTAACTCACCTCGGCCCAGTGACCCATCAGATGGAAGATGCTTTAAGTGTAATGAACTGAGACATATCAAGGCCAACTGTCCAAAGAACACCATGCGAGTGCAATTCATTACACCACCATCACACCAAAGATCCCCAGGCCCAGATGCCTCTCAAATACCCTTGGAGTGAAGGGAAAATCTGAGAGTGGGAGGAAAGAAGGTTACTGCGTGGAGAGACACGGGGGCACAAGTGTCAGCTATCCACCAATCCTTCGTTGACCCCAAATTCATCAACCCAAAGGCCAAAGTTACAATTTACCCCTTCATGTCACAAGCTGTAGACTTGCCTACAGCTGAACTGCCTGTCCAGTACAAAGGCTGGTCAGGAATGTGGACTTTTGCAGTCTATGACAACTATCCTATCCCCATGCTACTGGGAGAAGTCTTGGCCAACCAGGTGAAGCGGGCCAAGAGAGTGGGAAGGGTTACACGTAGCCAAACCAGGCAAGCTTCCAGACCCATTCCTGTTCCTGAGCCGTCCACAGAGGCCCCGTCTGTGTTACCAGAGACCCAGACAGAGGTACTGGACCCGGATTCCATGCCTACCACTGAAACAGCCACAGCACCTCCAGTCCCAGGCCCGGAACTGGAACAGCAACCAGCACCAGCAATTGCAACCACAGCTTCAAACTCAACGCCAGAGGGCACCAGCGAGCCAGAACTGGCAGAAGCAACATACAGCCATACCCAAAAGGCTCAGCCAGAGCCTGAAATACCCTCAGGTGCACCAGCGGAGAGCGGTTCACTAGCAATGGAAACAACCCCATCATCTACATCGCTTCCAGAGGGACCAAGCCCAAGTCCACAGTCTGAGGAAGAACTGGTAACCCCAGCCTCAAGGGAACAGTTCCAGACTGAGCAGGAAGCAGATGACAGCCTTCAGAAAGCTTGGGCGGTGGCACGGAGCACCCCACCGCCTCTCAGCTCTTCTAATCGATCCCGGTTTGTTATAGACCAAGGACTTTTATACAAGGAAATTCTTTCTGGTGGACACCGGGAAGAATGGCAGCCGCAAAAACAGTTGGTGGTTCCAACTAAGTACCGGGGGAAGCTTTTAAGCTTAGCCCATGATCATCCCAGTGGCCATGCTGGGGTGAACAGAACCAAGGACCGGTTGGGGAAGTCCTTCCACTGGGAGGGGATGGGCAAGGACGTTGCCAAGTATGTCCAGTCTTGTGAGGTATGCCAAAGAGTGGGAAAGCCTCAAGACCAGGTCAAGGTCCCTCTCCAGCCACTTCCCATAATTCAGGTCCCATTTCAGCGAGTAGCTGTGGATATTCTGGGCCCTTTCCCAAAAAAGACGCCCAGAGGAAAGCAGTACGTACTGACTTTAGTGGACTTTGCTACCCGATGGCCGGAAGCAGTAGCTCTAGGCCACACCAGGGCTAACACTGTGTGCCTGGCCCTAACAGACATCTTTGCCAGGGTAGGTTGGGCCTCCGACATCCTTACAGATTCAGGGTCTAATTTCCTGGCAGGTACCATGGAAAAACTGTGGGAAACTCATGGGGTGAATCACTTGGTTGCCACCCCGTACCACCATCAAACCAATGGCCTGGTGGAAAGGTTCAATGGAACTTTGGGGGCCATGATACAAAAATTCATCAACGAATTCTCCAATAATTGGGACCTAGTGTTGCAGCAGTTGCTGTTTGCCTACAGGGCTGTACCACATCCCAGTTTAGGGTTTTCACCGTTTGAACTTGTGTATGGTCACGAGGTTAAGGGACCATTACAGTTGGTGAAGCAGCAATGGGAGGGGTTTACGCCTTCTCCAGGAACTAACATTCTGGACTTTGTAAGCAACCTACAAAGCACCCTCCGACACTCTTTAGCCCTTGCTAGAGAGAACCTAAAGAATGCTCAGGAAGAGCAAAAGGCCTGGTATGACAGACATGCCAGAGAACGTTCCTTCAAGGTAGGAGACCAGGTTATGGTCTTGAAGGCACAACAGGCCCATAAGATGGAAGCATCATGGGAAGGGCCATTCACGGTCCAAGAGCGCCTGGGAACTGTGAACTACCTCATAGCATTTCCCAATTCCTCACTAAAGCCAAGAGTGTACCATGTTAATTCTCTCAAGCCTTTCTATTCCAGAGACTTACAGGTTTGTCAGTTTACAGTCCAGGGAGATGATGCTGAGTGGCCTGACGGTGTCTACTACGAAGGGAAAAAAGACGGTGGCGTGGAAGAGGTGAACCTCTCAACCTCCCTGGAACGTCTGCAGCGGCGACAAATCAAGGAGCTGTGCACTAGCTTCGCCCCATTGTTCTCAGCCACCCCAGGACGGACTGAACGGGCATACCACTCCATTGACACAGGTAATTCTCACCCCATTAGAACCCCACCCTACCGGGTGTCTCCTCATGCCCAAGCTGCTATAGAACGGGAGATCCAGAACATGCTACAGATGGGTATAATCCACTCATCTACCAGTGCATGGGCATCTCCAGTGGTTCTGGTACCCAAACCAGATGGGGAAATACGCTTTTGCGTGGACTACCATAAGCTAAATGCGGTAACTCGTCCGGACAACTATCCAATGCCACGCACCGATGAGCTATTGGAGAAGTTGGGACGTGCCCAGTTCATCTCTACAATAGACTTAACCAAGGGGTACTGGCAAGTACCGCTAGATGAACCTGCCAAGGAGAGGTCAGCATTCGTCACCCATGCGGGGGTGTATGAATTTAATGTCCTTCCTTTCGGCCTTCGAAATGCACCCGCCACCTTCCAGAGGCTGGTAGATGGTCTACTAGCAGGACTGGGAGAATTTGCAGTTGCCTACCTCGATGATGTGGCCATTTTTTCAGACTCCTGGCCCGAACACCTACTACACCTGGAAAAGGTCTTTGAGCGCATCAGGCAGGCCGGACTAACTGTTAAGGCCAAAAGGTGTCAAATAGGCCAAAACAGAGTGACTTACCTGGGGCACCAGGTGGGTGGAGGAACCATAAACCCCCTACAGGCCAAGGTGGATGCTATCCAAAAGTGGCCTGTCCCACGGTCCAAGAAGCAGGTCCAATCCTTCTTAGGCTTGGCCGGATACTACAGGCGATTTGTACCACACTACAGCCAAATCGCTGCCCCACTGACTGACCTGACCAAAAAGACCCAACCAAATGCAGTTAAGTGGACTGATGAGTGTCAAAAGGCCTTTACCCAGCTTAAGGCAATGCTCGTGTCTGAGCCTGTACTCAGGGCCCCGGATTTTGACAAGCCATTCCTAGTAACCACGGATGCATCTGAGCGTGGTATAGGAGCAGTTCTCATGCAGGAAGCAATGGATCACAACTTCCATCCTGTCGTGTTTCTCAGCAAGAAACTGTCTGAGAGGGAAAGTCACTGGTCAGTCAGTGAAAAGGAATGCTATGCCATTGTGTACGCCCTGGAAAAGCTACGCCCATATGTTTGGGGACGGCAGTTCCAACTACAAACTGACCATGCTGCACTAAAGTGGCTCCATACTGCCAAGGGGAACAACAAGAAACTTCTTCGTTGGAGTTTAGCTCTCCAAGATTTTGATTTTGAAATTCAGCACATCACAGGAGCTTCTAACAAAGTAGCGGATGCACTCTCCCGTGAGAGTTTCCCAGAATTCAGTAGTTAAAAAGTGTTCTTAAAATGTAGAAGTCTGTTAGTTATATACTTAGTGGTATATGTAAAGGTGCATGTGTTGTATTAATCTGTTTATTTTAAAGTTCTAGAAGGAAATCGCCGCCAGTGAGCTTCCCCACTGTCTGCAATTTGGAGGGCGTGTCATAAACAGATAGCTAAGGGTTAACATCTCTTTCACCTGGAACGAAGTAATCTGAACACCTGACCAGAGGACCAATCAGAAAACAGGATTTTTTCAACTCGGGGTGGAGGAAAGGTTGTGTCTGGAGTCTTTGTTTTTCTTCTGCCTGATGCTCTCTCAGCTATGAGGAGTGATTTCTATTTCCTGCTCTCTAATCTTCTGTTTCCAAGTTGTGAGTACAGAGATCATGTATTTACATGTCTATAGTTGCTGGAGTGCTTTGATCTGTATTCTTTTTGAATAAGGCTGTTTATTCAATATTCTTTTAAGCAATTGACCCTGTATTTGTTACCTTAATACAGAGAGACCATTTGTATGTATTTTTCTTTCTTTTTTATATAAAGCTTTCTTTTTGAGTCCTGTTGGAGTTTTCTTTTCTGGGAAACTTCAGGGAAATTGAGTCTGTACTCAGCAGGGAATTGGTGGGAGGAAGAAGTCAGAGGGAGATCTGTGTGTGTTAGATTTACTAGTCTGATTTTGCATTCCCTCTGGGTGAAGAGGAAAGTGCTTTTGTTTCCAGGATTGGAATTATAGAGGGGGGACTCCCTCTGTTTAGATTCACAGAGCTTGTGTCTGTGTATCTCTCCAGGAGCACCTGGAGGGGGGGAAGGGAAAAGATTTATTTCCCTTTGTGGTGAGACTCAAGGGTTTGGGTCTTGGGGTCCCCAGGGAAGGGATTCGGGGGGACCAGAGTGCCCCAAAACACTCTAATTTTTTGGGTGGTGGCAGCAAGTACCAGGTCCAAGCTGGTAACTAAGCTTGGAGGTTTTCATGCTAACCCCCATATTTTGGACGCTAAGGTCCAAATCTGGGACTAAGGTTTGACAAGGGGTCATAGTGGACCACAAGCTAAATATGAGTCAACAGTGTGATAGTGTTGCAAAAAAAGCAAACGTGATTCTGGGATGCATTAACAGGTGTGTTGTAAACAAGACACGAGAAGTCATTCCGCTCTACTCTGCGCTGGTTAGACCTCAACTGGAGTACTGTGTCCAGTTCTGGGCACCGCATTTCAAGAAAGATGTGGAGAAATTGGAGAGGGTCCAGAGAAGAGCAACAAGAATGATTAAAGGTCTTGAGAACATGACCTATGAAGGAAGGCTGAAAGAATTGGGCTTATTTAGTTTGGAAAAGAGAAAACTGAGAGGGGACATGATAGCAGTTTTCAGGTATCTAAAAAGGTGTCATCAGGAGGAGGGAGAAAACGTGTTCACTTAGCCTCTAATGATAGAACAAGAAGCCATGGGCTTAAACTGCAGCAAGGGAGATTTAGGTTGGATATTAGGAAAAAGTTCCTAAACTGTCAGGGTGGTTGGACACTGGAATAAATTGCCTAGAGTGGTTGTGGAATCTCCATCTCTGGAGATATTTAAGAGTAGGTTAGATAAATGTCTATCAGGGATGGTCTAGACAGTATTTGGTCCTGCCATGAGGGCAGGGGACTGGACTCGATGACCTCTCGAGGTCCCTTCTAGTCCTAGAGTCTATGAATCTATTAATGGCTATTAGCCATGCTGGGTAAGGAATGGTATCCCTAGCCTCTGTTTATCAGAGGGTGGAGATAGATGACAGGAGAGAGATCACTTGATCATTACATGTTAGGTTCAGTCTGTCTGGGGCACCTGGCATTGGCCACTGTTGGCAGATAGGTTGCGGGGTTGGATAGACCTTTGGTCTGACCCAGTATGGCCATTCTTAGGTTCTTGTGAAGGGAGGGGCAAATCACAGTGGCAAAGTTTCTGTAGTGTAGTGGTTATCACGTTTGCCTAACATGCAAAAGATACGTGGTTTGAAACCAGGCAGACACATGATGGTTTAATTTTCCCAGCTTCTACTGGCCTGTCCCTGCTGTTGTAGGAGCAGCAGTGATTTCTGTGCTCAAAAGGTCTGTTATACTTCCCCTCCCTCCTGCTTTTGTCTCCTCTCCCTCTCTGAATACCTGTGAAGTGGCTTTCCCTCTCCCCTCCCTCCCGGAATGCTTGTGGGATGAAGGGGCTGGTTGAAGAGCAGAAGAGCTCCTAGATAAACAAGGTGTCTGGGACTCTAATTAGGCAGCACTCACACACTCAGAGCATGGACATTGTCCAAGGTGGAGTGTGACCCACCTGATGCAGCCAAGTCATCTCTAGTCACAGGCCATGAAGAGCAGGTCCTTAAAAGGGGAAGGGGCCCTGTGCTCAGGAGTCACTCACAAGCTTGTACCTCCAGTGAATGCCCTTCGCCTGGACCACCTGGCCAGTGGTTCTCTGTGTTGTATTTCATTGTGCCTCAGGAAGACTTATCTTCTTCGCACCGTCCATCACTGCGCTGTGGGACACTTACCTTGCAGAATCCTGACATCTCCAGTGCCGTGCCAGTCCTGGGAGCATGAATATGCGAGTGTGACACCCCACCCGTCTTCTTTGGAGCTTAGCTGTCAGTATAATAAATGTGCTGTTTTCTGCCAAACTCTGGTGGGTCATTAGTCCTCCCTACGCATACTAGCTGGCCTAATTTTGGGTAACACCTGTGATAACCCCAACCCCTGCAGGACAGAGGGTCGGGAAATGAGCTGAGAAAAAGCCTTGGCATCAGCAGGGGAAAGCTAGAGGATCTGGGCCAGTCACCATTTGAAGCCTTGTAGCTTGGCCTCCTTTGCCCTGGGAGGTTGGCCTATAGCGGCCGGCTCTTCCTGCTGGCCTCCTTTGTGTGATTTTCCAAAGGAGAAAATGAGGCAGCAATGGGGCAAAAGAAAGTTGAGCTGAAGAAGGCAGGGCAGAAGCTAAGCACCTCAGTGCTGCTAAATGGGGTTAGTAGAGCACCACCATTCGTTCTGCAAAGCTTGGGGAGGTGCGGTTGGCTGCTGGAAGGTAGAATCCTGTGCCTGCCTCTTGGCTTCCCAGGGATGGCTACTTGCAGCCCAAGAGAGGAAGGATGGTTCTGGGTGAAAGGAAGACAAGCAAAGCTCTGGGAGGAAATTTGGGTGTGGGGTGCGGAGTCTGTGCTGGGGGAGGAGGTTGGGGTGCAAGAGAGGTAGCGCTGACCCCAGGCACTGCATCTCCCAAAATGACCAGTACACACAACCCTGCAGCAGCAGCTCCTAGGTGGGTGGGGCCAGGGGGTCTCCGTGCGCTTCTGCCTTCAGGCGCTGCCCCAAGAGCTCCCATTGGCTGCAGTTCCTGGCCAATGGGAGCTGTGGAGTTGGTACTCGGGGCAGAGGCAGCACATGGAGACACTCCCCCCGCCCCAAGGGATGCTGGGACATGCCAGCCACTTCTGGGAGCAGCACGCAGGGACGGAGGCAGAGTGGGCAGGGAGCCACCTCAATGCTGCTGGCACATCTCTGCACACCCATGGGGGGAGGGGAGCAGAGGGCCTCCATGCCCTGCCTGGGGTAGGGGCAGAGCACAGAGCTGCCTCCCCTCCCGGGTCTCTTACAGGAGTGGGTGGGTGGGGTCTTTTTACCTGCAAAGTGCAGCAGGTCGGACTAGATGGTCACACTGGTCCCTTCTGACCTTAAAGGCTCTAACAGGGAGAGGGAAGTAAAGGAAAAAATTTTAAAAAATAAACCAAACATTGTAATACCAGGATGACTCCAACTGCCCATTGTATAGTCCTGCCCCTTTTTTCCTCTGCTGGGTGTTTAATGACCTGCTGGGATTTGGGACACTGATTCTCTCATTCAGTTGCTAAACTGATACAATGTGACTGAAATTAAACCAATTCCCAGGGGAGAAAATATCACCTCATTGCATGGGCTGGGAATTGAACCCCAATCCACTGCTTGGAAAACAGCTATGCTCACCACTATACCACCAAACATCTGGAAAAAGAGCTTCTCCTACATGCCACTTATGCTTGTCAAATGAGGTTAGACCAGCACTGAGGAGATTTTCTACTTGATAAAATACACTGGATTCTCATCACTGAAAAAAGAACACCTCCATCTTCACTTGGGTTTGAACCTCAGCCTTTCAATTAGCCACCAAAGTTGTTAATCTATGTCTACACTACAGGATTATTCCGATTTTACAGAAACCGTTTTTTGAAAACAGATTGTATAAAGTCAAGGGCACGCGACCACACTAAGCACATTAATTCGGCGGTGTGTGTCCATGTACTAAGGCTAGCATCAATTTCCAGAGCGTTGCACTGTGGGTAACTATCCCATAGTTCCCACAGTCTCCCCTGCCCATTGGAATTCTGGGTTGAGATCTCAATGCCTGATGGGGCAAAGACAGTGTCATGGGTGATTCTGGGTAAATGTGGTCACTCAGTCCTCTCTCCATGAAAGCAACGGCAGGCAATCATTTCACGCCCTTTTCCCTGGATTGCCTGGGCAGACGTCATAGTACGGCAACCATGGAGCCCGTTCAGCCTTTTTTCACTGTCACTGTATATCTACTGGATGATACTGACAGTTGCAGTACTGCAACGCTACACAGCAGCATCCCTTTGCTTTTTGCAAGTTAGCAAAGATGGTTACCAGCCCTACTGTACTATCTACTGCTTTGCAAGTTGGCAATGACAGTTACCAGTTATACTGTACTGTCTGCTGCTGTCATTGGTGCTCCTGGCTGGCCTCAGTGAGGTCAGCGGGGGGTGCATGGACAAAAATGGGAATGACTCCCCAGGTCGTTCCCTTCTTTAAGTTTTGTCTAATGGAGAGTCAGTTCTGTCTAGACTATCAGCCAAGCCCAGAGAGGAAAATGGTCACTTCGGGTCACAGCCCCACAGATCCTACAGAAATGATGAGCTGCATGTCATTCTAGCCTCACTCATTGCTTCCCTTCCTCCCCTAGCCCTCCTGGGCTACCATGGAAGTTATCCTCCCATTTATGTGATGAAGTAATAAAGAATGCAGGAATTTGAAACAACACTGGCTTTATTGCTTCTGCAAGCAGAGATCAAAGGGGAGAGGGGAGCGCAGCCTCCAGCTGCTAGGATATTCCAGGCAAGACTGAATGTCCATTAGACAAAGCTTAAAGAAGAGAATGAGCTGGGAGTCATTCCCATTTTTGCCCAGGCACTTCTGGCCGACCTCACTGTGGCCAGCCAGGAGCACTCACGGGATGACAATGACAGATACCAGTCCTACTGTATCGTCTGCCATCTGCAAGGGAAGGGAACGGGATGCTGCTGTGTAGCGCTGTAGCACCATGTCTGCCAGTAGCATCCAGTAGACATACAGTGACATTGGAAAAAGGCAAGAAAGGATTTTTTTTCTCTTTCCTTTCACGAGTGGAGGGAGGCAACGACATATACCCTGAACCACCCACGACAATGTTTTTGACCCTTCAGGCTTTGGGAGCTCAGCCAAGAATTCAAATAGTTTTCGGAGAGTGCGGGAACTGTGGGATAGCTACAGTCGTCAGTCGCCCCTCCCTCCATGAGCGTTCATTTCATTCTTTGACTTTCTGGTACGCTTGTCTCAGTTCCTTAAGTTTCAGCACTGCGTTGAGTCCCTGTTGTGGCCTCTGTCCATCATAGCCTTGGAGATTTTTTCAAATGTTTTGGCATTTCGTCTTTTGGAACGGAGTTCTGATAGAACAGATTCATCTCCCCATACAGAGATCAGCTTCAATATCTCCTGTACGGTCCACCCTGGAGCTCTTTTTTGATTCTAGGACTGTATGGTCACCTGTGCTAATCAGCGCTCCACGCTGGGCAAACAGGAAATGAAATTCAAAATTCAAAAAGTTTGCGGGGCTTTTTCTGTATACCTGGCCAGTGCATCCAAGTTCAGATTGCTGTCCTGAGCTGTCACAATGGTACACTGTGGGATAGTGCCCGGAGACCAATATCATCAAATTGCAGCCACACTAACCCGAATCCGACATAGCTATACTGATTTCAGCACTACTCATCATCAGGGAGGAGTACAGATACCGGTATTAAGAGCGCGTTATACTGATATAAAGGGCTTCATTGTGTGGACGGGTGCAGGGTTAATGCGATTTAATGCTGCTAAATTGGATATAAACTCGTAGTGTTGACCACGCCAGAGAGAGCAGCAGGTTTCCCCTATTGTTTCCTGCTCTTGTTTTCTTGACTAGTTTCTCGTCTGCACCAACTTACACTTTTACTCTGTCAGTCTGGCTAGTTCAGTTGGTAGCACAGCAGACTGATAATCTGAGGGTCCAGAGTTCAAGTCCCTAGTCAGGTGATAAACTGTTTACTACATCTTTAAAAATCTGTCTTTCTGGAGTCGTCTTTTATCATGTTTTTTCTCTTCAGGATTTTGCCTTTCCTAAGAAGGGCCTTTGTGGGGGTGGGGATTGAAGGGGCAACTTCCTGATATCCCCCCTTTCCTCACAGCCTGGAGGAATAAAGGCCTCTGGGCATATAGCATGTTCCTCCCCTGCACACACACACACAGAATATCCCTAAGGAATTAGAATCGCCTGCTGCCTTCCCCATCCTGCTGGATCCCCAAATGAGGATACTCTTCAGTCTAAACCCATGTCTCCTCTATTCCCAATGCCCCTCAGACCCAACCCTCAGTCCCTCCTATGCTCACTGCTCCTCACTCCCACCCACAGCCTGCTCCTCTTCACCTTTCTCCTCTGTCACAATCCACAGCCCCCTCCTATTCCCAGTGCCCCTCAATCCCAACCCACAGCCCCCTCCTATTCCCAGTGCCCCTCAATCCCAACCCACAGCCCCCTCCTATTCCCAGTGCCCCTCAATCCCAACCCACAGCCCCCTCCTATTCCCAGTGCTCCTCAGTCCCAGCCCACAGCTCCTTCCTTCCCTCCAGCAGCAGGTGCTTCAGACCCCCTCAGGAAGATTTTCTTGCAAGGTTTCGTGTATGAGTCTGCATGTGGATTTTACAGTATGTTGGAAATATGTTGTGTTGCTTGCCAAAATGATCATTTTTGGCTGGTGTTGGATTCCCAGTCTCCTTGTTATTGGGACAGGAGAAATAAAGGGTTGTTGTCCTTGTTGTGTGAATCGAGGGCAGCAGAACTGTGCTTGGCAGACCCCGATGGAGGGACTCACCCTCAATTCAATAGCACTCGCTAGGCAGGGGACATTGGTTCCAAAGCCAAGTGGGCTGGGGTCTGAGTCCTCATAGTAAAATTTAGGTATTAGACCAACTTTAGGACAGGGTGGCTGTGGAGGGGTGAGTGAGTCCCTAGACAACATAGTGAATACGGTGCCTTCTTATTTTCCCCGTTTTCCACCCAGGATGGCGGATGAACTCTACAGAGGCACCTCTGGGCTTGCACTGACTAAGGACAACAGCTGTGAGTGGGGTGCAGAGAGGGGATGGCTCAAGTTAAATGACTTTTGGTTGCTGGACTTATGAACCGTAGGGAAAAGGACAATGCCCAGCTTATTTGTGGATGGATCTTTTCCTCGTGGTTTAGGTTTATGTGTTGGGGCTGCTGACATGACTTCTGCTAACCCTGGGCTTGCATTGCAATGTAGACGTACCCTAAGAGTGCAGCTATACTGAGATAAAATTCCTGGGGCCCGGCTGGCCTGGATGATCTGATTTGGGCTCCTGGGACTCAGGTTGTGAGGCTAAAAGCTGCAGTGCAGACATTTGGCTCAGACTGGAGCCCAGGCTCGGAGACCCTCACCCCTCGTGGGGTCTCGGAGGCTGGGCTCAAGCCCATGTGTCTACACTGTAATTTTATTACCCTGCAACACAAGCCCCACAAGCCTGGATTAGCTGACGCAGGGTTTGAGAATAGTGACTTGGTGTGTTAATGGCAGTGTAGACGTAATGCTAGGCTATGTCCACAGTGTAATGAAACACCCAGAGCTGCCCCATGCCAGCTCAGGCTCCTGGGGCTTGGGCCGTGGGGTGGTAAATTTGCAGTGTAGACGTCTCGGCTCAGGCTCAATACCGGGGTCTGGGACCCCACAAGGTTGGGAGGGAGTTTAGCAAGCCAAAAAGGTAAAACGGCAGTGGAGTATTACCGTGGACTCAATAGCATTTCTTCACTGGTCTGTCTGCTTTGGGACAGTGACAATGACATGTCCTGCTGTATTTGTTATTTCAAAGGGCAGTTTAGGATTTTCATTCTCAGACACTGGGCACAAAGCAAGACTCAAACCTCGATGCAAACTAAACGAGCTGCCCACAGATTCTGGCAGCCACAATGAGCATTTGGTGTGAGAGCTCAGATCTGCCCCTGTCCCAGAGGGAGGGGGTCATCTGCAAGGGGACTGGACCACTAAACTATCAGCTCCTAACTCCCAAACTTTCAGTAACTCTATTATCAGTGGCTGTGAGCATAATTTAAACCATAAGAAAAACCACACTGGGCTAGACCAAAGGCCCATCTAGCTCTGAATCTTGTCCTCTGACAGTAGCCAATACCAGGTGCCCCAAAAGCTACTTTCCCAGGCACCACTGGGAGTTGAACCCAGGATCCCCTGCTTATAAGGCAAGTGTTTTAGCCAGTTGAGCCATGGTGCCTGCGTGTAACTAAAACACAGTGTCTGACCACACCTGGCTCACTGACATCTCCACCAGGCCCTGACAAGCTTTGCTTGTGTTTGGATTCTGCAAAGCAGAGGAGCAGATGAGGTTTTCCTTGCAAGCTGTGTGTGTGTGTGTGAATCTTTGGCCAGGTCTGCCCTACAAAGTTATTTTAGCATCATTACATTGCTGAGGTGCGTGAAAAACACACAACGCTCCTTTGGTCACCAGCTTTTGGCTGGTGCACACACTGCAATGCCACGTCTGGCCACAAAACTGCCCTGTTTTGGTGACAAAATAAAACCACCTCGACGAGAGGCCTAGAGCTTTTTGCAGCAAACTTAAAGTGACAGAGTGCCAGTGTAGATGCTGCAGTTCATTATATAACCATAACTGGCCTCCAGCAGTATCCCACAATGCCCTCTGTGAACTCACCTGCCCTGCATTCTGCTACAGAGCCATGGGGCCCTCCCCTTTCATAGCTCCAGGAAGTTCTGACAGCTGAGCCTGCTGCGCCGCTCCTGCAGCCAGGAGCAAATCTCTGCCATGGATGCTGCTCACTCCCACCTGCAAACATAGAGCAGGTGGCAGGAGCTTCCTTACAGTGGGGGCGGCGGGGCATTGGCATCTGAACTGTGACACCCCCATGACACCCCTTCCTTCGAGGAGGCTCTTACTTTCTAAACAGGGACGGCTGTTTTCTAGTAAAATCACTAAAAGGGAAGGAGAAAACTTGAAAGAGGTTCCTCCTGGAGCTCACGTCCGTGAACCTGAATACTCTCTCAGTCCTCAAAGAGAGACCTGGAGAAGGAGACTTGCTGAAGCGAAGCAAAGCCACAGGGGTCTCTGAGGTTTCCCTGGCCCCTTGCCCCGTCCTGCCTGGCTGATATCAGCATCTCTCTGTGAGGTCACCACCTCCCCACCGCCTTGGACCAATAGTCTGAGGTCCTGGAAAAGGCCTTTATGATGTCACTGCCACACCCCTCCCTTGCTGTGCCAATGTCCTGCTCCTGACCAGGCCCTTTGGAGGTCTGAGCTACTCCCTATTCAAGGCAAGAAGTGTCTTCGGTGCTGCCTACCCCTGCTCCATATGTTAAACCATTGAATACCTTATTTTTTATTGCATTTGTAGCTCATGTCATGATTTCAATGCACAATCTGGATGCATGATTTTCTTGATCATATAAGACAATACATTTTCATGCTAGGATGTGTAAATCTGTATTTATTCATGCCATATATAAGAAAATAAAACAAATTCATTTCCTCTAAGCATATGGAAACTTTTTAATTTTCACAGTAACTGAAATGTACAAACACCTAGAAATGGAACTGTCACCAGCACAGGGTTGGCCAGTATTAAATAGTGTTACAGTAGGAGACAGCGTCAGGATGTTAACCCCAGGCCTTTTGTTCAAAGGTCGTGTCTCTCGCCTTTCCCCCACGAACTGAAGTGCAGCATTAAATAGATCCAGAGACTAGTTGATGACATTTCTGAGTGCTAAAATAGCAAGCGCTGTCCTTCCTGCATTGGCCAGTGGTGACTGGAGAGCTGGTTTGTTGAAAATAAGCTTCAAGGTGAGAAGCAGCAGCCCAAAAGAGCTCACTACAGGTGCTGAAGTAGCTCAGTTGGGAGAGAGTTAGACTGAAGATCTAAAGATCTGTGGTTCAATCCCAGGCTTCAGCAGCCTCTTTGATCCCCCTCTGTGCAGCTGTGGGCTGTTTCCTGGCAACACACCAGTCCCTTTACCTAATGCACATTCTTTTTTTCAGGCTATGCAGCAGGAAAAGGCAGCATTGGCTTCTGCAGCCAGTTGGCCCTCCTGAAATTTCTTTCTTCTCTTGCTCTTTCTCAGCCAGGGGAAGAAAAAGCAGCTCCCCCTCAAGCTGGAGTCACAAGGGTGATGTAAGGACGACTTCCTGAGCCCCTGCTCCAGTCCTCTGCTCTGCCAGCTGACCCATCGAAGAGCTACCACCATTTTCTCCAGGTTCTCCCCTCGGTGTGCGCCAGGGTGAGCACCACCAAAGTGCAGGGAATTTGAGGGCGGGGCAGGACAGGGCAGCGCACTGTGATGGAGTTTCTGTAGCGTGGTGGTTCTCACATTTGCCTAATCTGCAAAAGGGCCTCAGCCCAAAAACCAGGCAGAAACGTAGTGGCTTCCTTTTCCCAGCTCCCCTTGCTGTCCAGCAAGGCCTCCTCCTTCTGCCACTGGCCTGTCCCTGGGATAACCCCAACCCCCGCACGATAGAGGGTGGTGATATCAGTGGAGAAAATACCTTGGCGTCAGCCTGGGGAAGCTGGAGGAATTAGGCCAGTCGAACCCATGGAAGTGCACTTGGCTGCTGGGAGGTAGAATCTTGTTTCTACCTCTTGGCATCCCAGGGGTGGCTACTTGCAGCCCAGGAAAAGATGTGAGGTTCTGGGTGGAAGGAAAACAAGTTAAGGGTTAATGTCTGTTTTACCTGTAAAGGGTTAACAAACAGGGACCCAAACACCTGACCAGAGGACCAATCAGAAGACAAGATACTTTCAAATCTCGTGTGGAGGGAAGCCTTTGTTTGTGGGTTTGGGGTTTGGCTTTGCTCTCTCTGGGTCCTGGACGGGGCTAGAGGTGCAACCAGGTTTCTGCCAATTTCTCTGCTACAGTCTCTTATCTATTCAGAATTGTAAGTAAGAAAAGGCGGCCATAGTCTTTTAATTTGTTTTTTTTTCCATTTGCATATGTGTACTTGCTGGAATAGTTTAAATTGTGTTTCTGCTGGAGAAAGTTTCTTTCTATTGTTTATAAGTTGAAAGACCCTGTAACTTTTTACCATCTAAAGAGCAGAGATAAACCTTTTACTTTCTTTCTTTCTTTTTTATTAAAAGTTTTGCTTTTTAAGACCTGTTTGATTTTTTTTCCCAGTTGAGGTTCTAGGGAATTGAGTCTGTATATTCCAGGGAATTGGTGGGGAGAAGGGAAGGATAAATTTCCTCTTTGTGTTAGATTCACACAGCTTGAATCTGTATTGCCTCTGGGTGAGGGGGAAGCAGAGAGGGAAAGGTAAATTTCCTCTTTGTGTTAGATTCACGGAACTTGAATCTGTATTGCCTCTGGGAGAAGGGGAGAGAGAAACTTGATCTCTCTGTGTTGTGTTTCAAGGAATTGAATCACAGTATCTCCTAGTGTACCCAGGCAGGAAAGATCTGGGAGGAGGTAAAGAGGTGGGAGGGAATGGTTTATTTCCCTTTGTTGTGAGACTCAAGGAATCTGGGTCGTGGGGTCCCCTGGGAAGGTTTTGGGGGGACCAGAGGGTATCAGGCCCTAGAAATTCCTGATTGATGGCAGCGCTACAGAATCTAAGCTGGTAATTAAGCTTAGAGGACTTTATGCTAGTACCCATATCCTGGACGCTAAGGTCCAGATTTGGGAATTATACTATGACATGAGTGGGCTGCTTTCTGGCAAGATGGTTTTCTGTTTTAGGCTTGGGAGAAGCCTGCGAGAGGAGTTGTTCCAGTGAGAACTGCTGCTCCTTCCTTGCTGACCTGGGGGTGCCAGTGACAGCTTGTGAGGGGGCAGATGCTGGCTTGAGTGAATGGGATATAGGAAACCCCAGCCTGCCCCTCCAGGCCAAGTTCACTGCTTGTCTGCTGCTTTGTGACATCCAGATTTAAATCTTCCCAGCATGTGCTGTGGTTCGTGTATTAAACCTTCCTGGTGGGCCTGGTCCTTGCCAAAGTAGCTCAGCTGGGAGTGCATTGGATTGAAGATCTAAAGGCTTCTGGTTTGATGCCAGGCTTTAGCACCCTCTTCACCCTGGGTGTGTTGTGCTGGGCCTTCTTCTGGGTGTGCAGCTGTGCCCTGAACTTGTGATTTTTCCTAATTTCAGAGACAACACTTGCAGAGGGCGTGTGTTGGGTCATGTGCCCCACCTGGATTAGCTATCGCCTGCTACATTATGTGGTGCTGCCAGGCTCACTCCCTCCTGCTGAAGACAGCCCAGAGCCCTTTAAATCCCGGCTGCGGTTGAGATTTAAAGGGCTCAGAGCTCCCCATTGCTGCGGGCAGCCCAGAGTCCTTTGAATCCCGACTGCAGCTCTGGTGGCCGGGCTGGGGCCAGGATTTAAAGGTCTTGGGGATCCCCTCAGTGGCAGGAGCTCTGGGCCCTTTAAATCCCTGCCCTGGCCCCGCAAAGCTCAGGATTCCCCCTGGCAGCCAGAGCCCCGGACCCTTTAATTTGCCCCTGAGCCCCAGGGCGCTCCCAACCACCTCTGCAGCTAGGAGCCCCTAGTTAATTTAAAGGCTCTGGGTCTCCCAGCCACAGCTGGTTCCCCAGGGCCTTTAACTCTTGAGAGCCCACACCTCTTCTGGATGAGGCCACGCCTCCTCAGGACTCCCACAGTACCAGTAAGTCCTGTAAGTTACTTTCACCCCTGCACCCAGACAATGCAGTGTGAGGGCTGATTCTTGTATCACTGCACTCTGGGTCCAGGGCATGCACTCTCTCTCTCCTCCTCTGCTGTGTAGAATCTGGCCCTGCTGCAAAGTGTCCCCCATGAGCCACCAACCTCCAGGACAGCAGGTTCAGCCCTCAGAGCAGGGAACCTGCCCAAAGTGGGGGTGTAGCTCAGTGGTAGAGCACATGCTTTGCATGTATGAGGCCCTGGGTTCAATCTCCAGGTTTGTTTTTTCACACTATAGCTTTGCTCATGCCCATCTCGGATGTGACCCAGCATCTCCCTGCCCGAGTTTCAATCCTGCTCAGTGAGGGGCAAGTGACAATTGCATGGAAGGTCTGGGGGGTGGGGAGGGGGTTGCTCCTAAGTCACCTCGGTATGTTTAAGATTCCCACCCGCTGTGCTGCTTGGGACAATGGTAGATGAGAAGGGCGAATCCTCCAGCACTGGAGGGAAAGGTCCCATCTGCACAGCCCGAGGGGCAAGGAAACAGGGGGGCTGTCAGTGCTCAGAGAGGAGAGAGGTCAGTGATTTACACCCACCAGGGGACACTGACTTTTTGAGGTGGGTGCAGCTGGCTTGAGATGGTGCTGACGATGGATAGAAAAAAGGCTGGAGTCAGTGACAGATGGGACCACAGAAGGGGAAGGGGAATGGCAACCCCACAGAAGGTCCTGGGTGCTCAGATGCCTCAGTTATTGCACCCTGGCCTGTCCTAGAGAGAGAAAAGACTCAGGGGGACCAAGCCTCCTTACAGTGATCCCATGGACAAGAACCTGGCTGGGAGTGGGGTGGTTTCCCTCTGGGCAAAGGGGAGCTGAAATCCCTCAGTGTCCTGCAATTTAAGCAATGAAAGCTTCAAACCCTGCACGGATGTGGGCTGAGGTGCATCAGCAGAAGTTTGGGCTGGACAGGGCTGGCAGGTTTGTATAATTTTTGGTGGTGCCCAGAATGGGACCAAGTCCTGCCCCACCCCACACCTGTGTAAGGCTCTGGGAGGGAGTTTGGGTGTGGGAGGGAGAGGGGTTGGGCTCTAGGAAAGACTTTGAATGCAGGGTCTGGGCTCAGTCAGAGGGTTGGGGTGCAGGAGTGGGTGTGGTGGGCAGGGTCTTGGAGGAAGTTTGGATGCGGATATGGGGTTTGAGTTGGAGCAGCGTGTGAGGGGTGCAGGAGAGGGTGAGGGGTGCAGCATTTACCTTGGGCATTTCCCAAAAGCAATGCACACCCCTCTCTGGAAGCAGCCTCTAAGCAGGAGGGCTGGGAGTGTCTCTGTGCACCGCTGCCAGCAGACTCCACCCCACAGCTCCCATTGCCACAGTAGGCACAGTTGGCACTCAGGGAGACCCCCCTACACCCCAGGGGCTGCAGTGACGTGCCAGCTGCTTCCAGGGGTGGCGTGCCACACAGAGCGAGGGCGAGCAGGAAACTGCTTTAGCCCCCTTGTGCTGGTGGTGGTGGTGGCAGGGATCTCTGAGCCCTTTTAAATTGCCCATAGGCGGCAGGCAGGACCAGAGGGGACACTCCCAAGGCCAAACATTGCTTTGCACAATGATCAATCTTGGAAGAGGACAGTAATGAAAAGGCAGCAGAACCTAAGGAATGAAAAGCCTCCGGATTCTTGTGTGTGCACTGACTCTGAACAGAAACTGTAATTTAACTCGCTTTGTGTCTGCGGCTGGTAAAATATCAAGGCAAAATCATTCTAGTGATTGTGACACTGGGTTTGAGGAGGCTTTTGTGTTATTAAAATGTAACTAGCATGTTAGGCCCTGTCTTGTTCATGGATGGGAAGATGTTCTTTTTCAGGGATCTCAGACCAGAACTGGGGCACAACACCTGGTTTGTTTAGGCCACAAAAATGGAGGCAGAAACCTCATCTCTCCTGCTGGCAAAGAACCCCAGGTACCTAAAAGACAGGGACTCACATCCCTGAATGGGCTTTAAAAAAGTTAGGCCCTGACCATTTCTTGTTTCCGCAGACTAGATACTTTAGCAAACTTTAGAATTCCTTGGTGCTAAACACTGTGAAACTCCCCTTTCTCCTTCACACATGGCTTTAACACCCCTTATCTCACTCAGGCTCATGACTGCCCAGAGTTTGAGAACTGTCCCTGTTCCCATTGAACAGATGGGGAGAAGCCTGAGGTACAGAGAAGGGAAGTGACCTACCCAAGGGCATACACAGAAAGATGGTGGCAGAGCGAGAAAGAGAAGCCACTGGTCCTGACTCCTGTTTTAAAGGACAAACCGTCCCCCTCTTCCCTAGAGGTAGGGATAGAGCCCAGGAATCGAGATGGTGGGGAAATTTCATTGAAACCATTTTTGTCAGAAAATCCCATTCAGACTAAACCGGTTTGTTTCTCAAAATCATAACAAGTGGGATAAAAGTTCTTTGCAAAAGTATTTTGTTGCAAAACAAAATCATCTCCTGTTTGTCACAATGTGTTAAATTGTCTCATCACACTCAAAGAGGAGATACTTAAAGCTCGAACATTAGATCAGATGCTTCAGTCTGAGCTAAGTCGTTGCTGCTTTTACCAATTTCAAAATAAAAAAAACAAATAAAATAGACTATTTCAGCTATTCTATTATGTGTTAATCTGCTCTTAGTAAACGTGATAGGACACCTCATATTATGCCCTACTCCTAGTGACACTCTCCAACGGATCCCCATCCTCCACCCACTGTGAGGTAGGTAGGAGTAGATCATTATTATCACTTCTTGAAAGATGGAGAAGCTCAGGCTGAGAAAGAGAATTGACTTGTCTCAGGTCACACAGCCAGTCAGGCTGGGCTGAGGCGGCAGGGGGAGCGAGTGGAGGGGGCAGAGCCCAGGGCTGGGACGGCAGGGGGTGTGGGGGTGGGGGAGCACTGCTGGGTGGGGAGGGGAGTGCCCAGAGCTGGGGCAGCACGGGGTGTGTGGAGGGGAGATCCCAGGGCTGGGATGGCAGGGGGATGCGGTTGGAGAAGGCCCAGAGTTGGAATGCCAGGTGGTGGAGGTCGGGAGGGGAGCCCAGGGCTTGGGCAGCAGGGGAGCATGTGTGGGGGGCCCAGAGCTGGGGTGGGGGCAGCCAAAATTTGTTTTGCTTGGGGCGGCAAAAGACCTAGAGCCAGCCCTGCCTCCATGCACCATGAGGTAGGTAGGAGCGGATCATTATTATCTCTACTTGAAAGAGGGAGAAGCTAAGGCTGAGAAAGGAGAATTGACTTGTCTTAGGTCACACAGCCAGGCAGTGGCAGAGTTGGAAATAGGACCCTAAGAGCCCTGATTTTCAAACTAACCCTCCGATCCTGAATTTCAGACACTGAATGACCTGAATAAAGTGCTCTCAGATGAGCTCCAGACCAACAACAGTGACAGTAATTATTCAGCAAGTATTTGAGGAGAACTGCAATGTTAGAGAGAATCATGAACTGACCAGAGACAATTAATGCAGAGAAGCAGCAAAATTCATCAAACATAGAACTGGTTCTGACTTATTTCCTTGGTTTTAAAAGAGAACAACAAGGACCTGAGTCTCCTCCCTGTCAATAACCCCCTGCTCAGCCAATCAGGGTAGAGACGGAGGACGGGAGGCTGAGGGTTCTCACCAGAGAGCCCAAAGGATGGCCCAGGTCAGTAGTGGGGATCACTACCCGAGCACTAGTTCAGCCTCACATTTTTGGGTGGATCTTCCACAGTGAGAGCTGCAGAGCATTGCCCCGCAACACACACACACACACACACACACACACACACACACACACACACACACACACACACACCTCCTGCTGTTGGGAGGGGAACAGGATAAAGGACAAAAGAAGCAAGAGAAGAAGAGAAAGGAGGGAAGGAGAGATGGAGGAAAAGGTGAAACAAAAAGGACAAACGCTAATGTCCCCAGTGATTCTAAGGGACAAAATCTCAGGTGTGGAATAAAATTTTGCCTCCTTAAGCTCATGTTTTCCATGCCTAGAATTCAACTCTCACCAGATGGATCAGACTGAACAGGTTTCCAACCTCCAGGTGGCTCTTACCATCTAAACAGGGATGGCTGTTTTCTAGTAAAATCACTACAAGGGAAGGAGAAAACTTGAAAGAGGTTCCTCCTGGCGCCCACATCCGTGAACCCAAACACTCTCTCAGTCCTCAAAGAGAGACCAGGAGAAGGAGATTTGCTGAAGCAAAGCTACAGGGGTCTCTGATGTTTCTCTGGCCCCTCGCCCCTGTCCTGCCTAGCTGATTTCAGCATCTCTCTGCGAGGTCACCACCTCCCCATCACCTTTGACCAACAGTCTGAGGTCCTGCAAAAGCCCTTTGTGATGTCACTGCCACACCTCTCCCTTGCTGTTCCAATGTCCTGCCCCTGGCCCGGCCCTCTGGAGGTTTGAGCTACTCCCTGTGGATCACCCCCACTCAAGGAGCGTTCGTTCTAGGCAGCAAGCCGGCTAGACTGGAAAACATCAGACGCTTCTCCCAATGCTACACTCAGTTTTTTAGAAATTAGTCGACTTTATGGCCAGAAGAGAAAATTAGAGCATCTGATCTGTCCCCCTGCATATCACAGGCCTCCTGTATGACACAAGAGCTACTTTGGGGGCAAACATATTCCAGAAAGGCATCTAGTCTTCATTAAATGACATCAAGAGATGCTGAATCCACCACTTTCCTTGGTAGTTTGTTCCTGTGGTGAATCATCCCCGCTGTTGAATATTTGCGCCATAGTTGTAATAGGAATTTGACTCTTTTCACCTTCCAGCCATTGGGTCTTGTTATGCCTTTCTCTGCTCGATTAAAGAGCCCTTTAATATCCAATCTTTTTTCTCCATTAAGGCACTTCAACACTTCAATGAAATCACCTTTCAATCTTCTTTTGAGAAGCTAAACAGGTTGAGCTCTTTCAACAGCTCACTAGAAGGAATTTTTCTCCAGCCCTCAAAACATTTGGTGGCTCTTTGCTGCCCCAGCTCCAATTTCACAACATCTGTTTTAAATGAGGACATCAAAACTGGAGACAGTATTCCAGTATCAGTCTCACTGATGCCGTGTCACCTCCTGTAACGTTATTGACACAATCTGTAGCTGTATAGATCACCATTGCAGCCACTGTTCTATATTTGCAGCCAAAATTGTAGAAAGGTTGTTGTGTAAGGGGTCTATGGAGAGCTTCTGATTGGTTGATTATAATTATGCTATCTCTAGATGTGTATCATTTTTGTAGTTGACGTCATGAATATTGGCTCTTTGCTGTCCCTATTTCAAACTTGTGCTCTGCTTCCGGGGAACACCCCAGCCAGACAAGTTGGTGTCAGTTCTGCCTAACCTGCCTGGTGGCCCATTAAGGACCATCAGCTGTAGAATCGACCCAATGAGAGAAGGCAGATACGCCTTGTGACTCAGCAAGGTATGCAGGGACCTGCCTGTGGACAGAACTCAAAGGTTTTTCTATGCCACGTGCTGGATAGAGTGTCCCTGGGGCAAAGAAAACAAAGACCACACTGCAAGAGACTATAAAAGGCTGATGCCTCGTCTCCATCTTGTTTTCAATCCTGCTTCATACCTCTGGAGGGACTTTGCTACAAACTGAATCTCTATACAAAGGACTGAATGACCCATCCCAGCTGTGGATGGACTCCAGAGACTTGATTTGAAGCTGCAGTTTATTCCATCACTGCTACAAGCCTGAACCAAGAATTTTGCTATTACTGTATGTGAAGTGTTCAAATCCATGTGCATTTTGCATAACAACCTGGTCTATGGATTGTGCCAGCTCTTTTCCAGACCCAAAGTCCAGAGTATGGTCAAGAGAACAGAGGCCTAGCAAATAGTGACCAGCTAAGAGAAAGCTGGGTAAACAGAAAGCCTTGCTTGCTAAGATAGGCCTGGTCAGCAAATTGCCAGGTGTTGGAGCTAAGAACTAAATAACTGTGTCTTATTAAAAGTTGCAGATTGAACAAAGAATCCCCGTTTTTATTGTGTTTGTTTCTTCTGTAGGGAGATGTTCTTTCCACAGATCCAGGCTTGAGTTTATGAAGAGTTGGCACATCTTAGTATAAGATATGGCATCCTTCCACCTCCCTTCCCAGGGACCAATGCCTTGCCTTCAGACACACAGAAAACAATCTTGATTGCCAATTACTTGCACTATTTCTTTGCTTTAACCCCTAGGAATGTACCTGTTGGACAAATCAAAGGAATTGCTCCATTCCTGTGGACCCCAAATTAGAATTCAACATATATATTTTATACTAATAACATTTTATCAAAGTATTAATGAAATGTTAACTTGCTAACTTGAGACCATGGGTGGAGGCATTATGTGACCTGTTAACCATTGGCTAATGTGCTTATCTTGTCTTTCTACAAAACCTATCCCGGGGTGTGGAACTGTCTACCCCATCACTTTCCCCCGCCTGTGGAAAATGTATATATTCTATTGTATTCAATTAATTTGCAGTGTCTCTGAGCCTAATAAGCAAGGGGACACTCCGCCAGTGCTATGTGTAATAGACACCTATGCTTGCCCTCTACACAGTGTGGATTTATGTCCTTCTGAGAACAAAGAAAGAACTGTAGGCGAGGTGAGCAGGTTGTCTAGGAAACAGAACAAAGGACAGAAGAGGGATAAAGGACCTAGCTGAGTTGGGCTGTTGGAAGCATGAAGTCTGCTGGTTTGGGGACTCAACGGGAGAGCCCAGCGTCTGAGTTCTGGGTCTGCCCAAGATGGACGTTGCTGAATCTTCCTGCCTCCTGTGCTAACGCAGAACTTTCCCAGGCTGGATTCCAGACCACTAATAAACCTTTGGTTTTACAACGCTGGCTGAGAGTCACTGGTGATTGCGGAAATTGGGGGTGCATGACTCCCCTTTGGGGTGAGGGGTTTAAGGCTTTCCCAGGTGTCCTGCTAAGGTGACTCACTACAGGAAGCTCCTGGTGTGGAACGGGGGTGCTGAAAAGTCCAAGGTCAGTCCTAGGAGGGCTGAGGGCAAGGAGGCTTCCCCTAGTGAGAGCGTCCCCTGGGGGGTGTCACACTGATGACGACTCTGCCTGGGTTTGGCTCAGAGCACGGAGCATGTGTCCACCTCCCATGATGTGACCTGCAGGCTCCACTCTGGCTAAGCTCCCTGTCCCTGGGCTTTAGCATCACTAGCCCCTGCTTAGTGACTAGGGGTCAGTTTAGGGCAGTGGTCCCCAAAATGTGGGGCATGACTCCTAGGGGGGCACAGAGGAACGTTCATGGGGGCACCTCAGGGCCCGAGCCAGCCCCCATGGAGGGCAGGGAGGGAGCACCACTCAGTCTCACTCTGTCCCAGCTCTTCACCCACCCTACCCTCAACCTGAGCCGCTGGCCCAGCTGCGACCCCTTTACCTATTTCTGCACCCCTCTCCCCAGCAAGCAACGGCCCCACTCCCAGCCCTGGTTCTCGACCATGGCTTCCGAGAGGTCGCAGACACGGATAAAGAGGCACAATGTGAAAAGTTTGGGGACCACTGGTTTAGGGTGACATCCTGAGTTGCTTCTATGCAGTTGGATAAAAGGTATTCTTCACTCACCTACCCCTCCATCAGGATGGACTAGGTATGTTCTGCTGCCCTTCACTCATACAGGAAGGAGAGTAACATTTCATTCCACTCAATCCTCAATACAATACTCCTGTGTCCAGGCTTGATCTCTCACAGCAACAGTCCCGTTCCCTCAGTCACTCCCCACACTTATGTTCAGAGTTGGTAATGTCCTGGAATCCATCATCACATCTCTGGCCGTCAACTAAGTGTCTGCAGAGGCCTCAGGGTGGCTGGATGGTGCAGCCTGGGGGTCCAGCAGCTTCCTGGCAGGAGCCAACAACATAGGTTTGTTCTCCTCCTCAGTTCACCCAGGCTGAGATGAGCTGCTCCCTTTATACTCCATACTTCTATAACTTCTATACTCCGTCTCCAGTTGGAGCATGCCCAGAGAGGGTGAGGGGGTTTGGCCTCTTCAGCCCACAGGGTGCAGTTAACCCTAGCAGTGCCAGTGCAGGGTTGATACACCTCATCACAGACAGCATTTCCCAAATTTTGGGATTAGCCAGGAGACCTCTTCAGAGGTAACCTCCTGTAGGGACTGGGTCACAAATACCTTGGGAACCAAATACCTGGGCATTTTGCCTAGTTCCAAGTCACTTGCTGTGGAATTCTATCCCTGGATCATCTGAGACAATATTGACTTAAACAATTGAACTACTCTGTGACCATGTGCGCTTACTTGCGTCAGTTGCACCATTTGGGGTCTGCTGCTGTTCACCTTTTCAGAGTGGAGATTTAAAAACAGACTGTTTCTCTGATAATATGTCCACCAGCTATGAGTATTCTCTCCTGTTGACTGAACTGTATTTGAATTTTCTCCATGTCATCATGCAGGGATAGGGGAAAAAACAAACCTAAAGTAAAAAATGATGGTCATTTGCCTGAAATTTCCCAATAAATCTGAGCTACGATCTGTCAAACAACACTAACATGCAGTTATATGACCAAGGAGCCTTCATGAAAGATAGAAAACCCATACCACAAAGAGGTAGAAGACACTTTCATTTTAATTTAAAGTGAAATTCCAGACTAGGTTACATCTGATGTCTCAGAATCAGGATGAGAAATTCTCCCCTGATCCACTAAAACCTGCTTCACCCAGCGCTGTCTCATTAGTGTTATTTACAGAAGTTTTAGCACCTACAGAACGGGCAGAAAACACAGCCGACCTTCCCAGAAGTGGCTTTGCCAATAGAGGGAAAAGGGGATTTGAACAGTGCTTGGGATCTATTTGAAATCCCTTTCCAGGTCTGTGACATTTTCATTGCCTGCCAGAGTGACTCTGATTTAGGATCAAAGACGTCCAAGCACCATTCCCAAGCATGGACAGCCAAGAACATGACCTCACCAGACACCTTGGGAAGTGAAGGAATATGAAGGGGTGAACTCTGCATGGCTCAGACACAAGGTAACAGTTCTGGGGTGATGGGGAAGGACGGAATCTCTGAGTCGCCCCACCTCCTTCCAGTGTCACAGAGCCTGAAATGACCCTTATTTCCCTGACACTGCTCCAGCTCTTCATCATATTGAAATATATTTTACATGAGAAAAAAAGTCAACAAAGTAACTGCTGTTCTGCACAATCCAGGGTAATGTGAGAACAACTGGGAATGAGACGATCTGTCCTCAGAGAGGAACATGGCAACTCGAACAATAACTTTGCACTGAGAGGAGGAGTATAAATATGAATCTCCAGGTTTGTTCAGACAAGGAAATGTGACGGTGGTTAGGTCAGATCAGGAGGAAATGTGCTAGATAACTCCACCCACTATCCATGGCCCATGTCTTTACTGCAAGAATAGCTGTCTTTTTACATCAGGAAAGTGAACTCAAGCTAGCTAACTTCATGGCAACCACAGTGATGAGACCCAGGTAGATTTTATCTCAATGTAGCTGGTTGAAGTTACTCCCCATCTCCCCCACCTGGGGTGATGACATTCCTGGTAGAAAGGACACCCACTCCCATGACTCGCAGGACAATGGAGTTGATAGAAAGGACCACAGGATCCACCCCAAAGACAGACGAGCTTCAAAAGTGTGCAACTTGTGTGTGGGAGCTGAGGGACCTCAATGTGCAAAAGCTGCATACAGCCTTAGCACTCACTACCTGGGAACTGTCAAAAGAATTAAAGAAAAAAATCTTCTGACAGCTCTAGAGAAGGTTTTTATGAAGTTTATCTCCTTTACGGATTCTCTATGTTTAGAAAGGCCTGAACTATGAGTGAAGCTTTTCCCACACTCGCAGCATTCACAGGGTCTCTGCCTGGTGTGGATTCTGTAATGTGTAATAAGGGTTGAGCTCCGAGAGAAGCTTTTCCCGCACTCACTGCATTCATAGGGTCTCTCTCCTGTGTGGACTCTCTGGTGAGAGATAGGAGAGGAGAGGTGAGTGAAACGTTTCCCGCACTCACTGCATTCATATGGTGTCTCTCCTGTGTGGATCCGCTGATGTATAGTAAGGTTTGAGCTCCGAGAGAAGCTTTTCCCACACTCGCAGCATTCGTAGGGTCGCTCTCCCGTATGCATTGTCTGATGAGAGATAAGGGATGATCTCTGAGTGAAGCTTAGCCCACACTTGTAGCATTTGTAGGGTTGCTCTCCCGTGTGGATTCTCTGATGAGAGATAAGGGTATATCTCTGAGTGAAACTTTTCCCGCACTCACAGCATTCATAGGGTCTCTCTCCTCTGTGTATTTGCTGATGCCTACTAAGGGCAGAGGTACGATTGAAGCTTTTCCCACACTCACAGCATTTGTAGGGTCTCTCTTTTGTGTGGATTATCTCATGTCGAATAAGGGCTGAATGGTAATTGAAGTTTTTCCCACACTCACTACATGTATTCTCTCGCTTCTCCATGAAGATTTTCTCCTGGGACGTAGTTTCCTTGAGGTCCCTGTGAGTTCCCTGACAATTAATGGGTTCATCCACTCTTTCCTCTGAGTGGTTTCCCTGCTCTCTCTCGTCTATGGTAACTTTCATCAGCTTTTCCCTGATCATGGGGGCTGGTCACGCTCCCTTTGGATCTTCGCAGTAATTCCCCATGCGCTTCGGTGAGCTCAGCATCTTCCTGGTGAGGATTCTGCTCCTCGCTCTCCCTCACCACCCCATCACGTGTTAGAAGGGAGGAGAAATCTCAGAATTGGAGATGGAAAGGCAGAGAGCAAACCCAAGTAAGTGCTGGAGAGACAGAAAATAAAAATCAAGGACTGAATTCCTCCAAACTCATCCCCGTAGGGAATAGTGGAGGGGATCAATTCTGCTCCACACCCAGGACCGGCCTTTAGGGTGGGCCATACGAGTGCCCCACCCAAGGGGATGCCGGGTGCAGGGTTTGGTTTCCCATCCGGCCTGCTGCCGAGAGGCTCGCTAGGCTGATGAAAGAGGCACAGGGAGGCAGATAAGCAGCTGCGTGGGGGAGTGAGAGAGACCTGAGCTGCAGGGGGCAGTTGGACAACCAGCCGTCAGAGCCAGGTGACTGCTCCAGAGCAGAGGGGCCTCTCCACACACACAGTCCTTCACACACTCCCATCAACACACACACACTCCTCATATCCTCTCCTTCACACACACACACACACAGTCCCCCCAACACACACACCATGGCTCCCTGCATGCAGGTCACCTCCCCACCTGGGCTATGCTGAGACATCAGGAGCAGCTGCTCTCCTGCCCTCCCCTTACACAGCCTGCAGGGAAAGTGAGCTGGGTGCAGGAAGCCCTGTCGTCGCTCCTTGCTCCCCTCTCCCAGCCCCCCAGGGCTGCGTGGGGCAGGGGAGCAGCAGTTCAGTGGGGGAGCGAGCAGCAATGCCAGCTGCTTTGTGCATCTAGGTCAGGTTCCCCACTTGGGTGCAGGAGGATGCAAGCGTTAGGGGCAAAGGGGGCACAGTGCAGGGGCTGGGGGCTCAGGGAGGGGCAGGTGTTGAGGTGCAGGGGGCAGGGTTTGGGGTGAATGGGCTATGCACCACGCAGGGGATCAGGGTGCAGGAAGGAGGTATAGGGGGTATGAGAGAAGGAGGCACAGTCCTGGGATTAGGGGCACATGAGGGAGGGGAAGGGGTTGGGGTGAAGGGGGCACAGGAGGGGGCAGGTGCTGGGAGGGGCTGGAAGGGGCAGAAGTTAGGAGTGAAGGGGGAGCATGTATTTGGAGCGAAGGGGGCACAGTGCAGGGGCTGGGGTGAAGGGAGGGTGGGGAGCCCGGCGAGCCAATAGGAGACAGAGAGAATGGGGGAGTGCCATGCCTATGGGAGCCAGGGGCACCAAAATGCAAGTTTGCCCCGGGTGCCATTTTCCTAAGGCCAGCCCTGCCCACACCCCATCCAAACACTCAGTCGGAAGGGAGGCAGCTCCAGCCAAGGTGTCAGTCACCATCTGTAAGAAGCCAGGAGTGAGATCTGCTGGGGACTGTCCTGAGCTCACAGAGTCTGTGTGGGGAATCCCAGCTAGTTCTCTCAGGCACTTACAGTTTCTGGGTTGGTTTAATGTTTCCTCACCTGTCCAAGGACTTCTCAGGATCTTGCTTTCCTCTGAATCCTGGAGATCCAGGACCCATGGCTCTTCCCCTCCTTCCAGCTGGGAGATCACAGAGGGTTTGGAAACTGGAAACCCTGCTCAAGGGATAGAAAACAAGGGAGGCAGGAGGGTACTTTGCCCACCTCTGGTATAGATGGTGACTAAACTTAAACCTCTGCGAACCAGGAAATGAGAAGTTTATGTAAACGCCCCCCCCCTCCAATGCAACCTTAACTTTGCCCCCAACTCTCAAGCCTGCAGCTGGCAAGAACCACTGAGGATGGTTCTGTGTGGGCCGTGCAAAGGTTAACAAACTGCCACAGGGACTCAGGTATTCAGCTCAATGCAGCAGTAACGGGATGAATTCTATGGTCTGTGGTATAAAGGACGTCAGAGCAGATGACCTAATAGTCACATCTGGCCTTCAAAGCTGTGAACCTATAATCGATCTGAGGAAAGACTAAGAGAACGTGCCATTGTCTGTGCTGTGATCACAGATGTGAATCCCAGCATCTATCCACATGCCTCCAGCTGTGTGCACTGGGCCAGCTGTAGCTGTGACTGGCTGATGGAGGGATTGGTTGGAGCAGCTGGGCAGAGCTGTGCCTGTGCTACGCAGAGAGGTGCATGTGAAACTTGGGGGCCAATTCTGCCTCCTTTCTGTGCTGAGTGTTGTATACTGTGTCAGCAAAGGTGTCCAATGATGTGTTCTTGCCATGGGGAATGTCAGCAACCTGGTGGCGTATGTTCAAGTGAGGGGTAAGTGAAGGCAGTGACTTACAAGGAAAACTCAGGTTGAGGGCAAAGGGGTGGTAACACTTTGCAAGTCTCAGCTGGTCTGTGTGCAGGAGGTTCAGTACTGGAGAGCAGCCCAGGGGGAGGAACATCTGTTTGTTATGATGGAGATGAACCCGAATATCTTAGCAAAGAGAAGTTGTGAGAGTTTCTGCTGGACTGTTCTGTTCCCAGAGCGCTCTGTAACAGGGGAGGGCAGAGGACTAGTGTGTGTGTCACTGGCATGTCGGGGCGCTGCTGAAACCGGGCAGAGCAGAGGTGGCATTGTGGGAGTGGTGTGAACCTAAACTTTTCATTTCCCCTTCTAAGAACCGAGGGGACGGGAATCCTTACCCGGCAAGGTCACCTTCTCATAGTTCTCCTGCATGATGTCTCTGTAAAGGGTTCTGCGAGTGGGGTCCACCAGAGCCCCCTCTTCCCTGGTGAAATACACAGCCACCTCCTCAAAGGTCACCAGCCCCTGAAAGAGCAAGAGTCCAACACTCAATACCTGCTGCCCCACTCACAGCCCCACTATTCATGGGGGAAAGCAGCCAATCAAATGGAAGCTCTGAGAGAGAAACAGTCGGCAGAGTCCTATCCCCACACTGCTGAGAGCAGCCGGGGCACCACGGTGAGGGAACAAAGAGAGACCCCTTGTCTCTGCCTGCAGATCCATCACACACCTACTAGCCAGGGGCTGATACAACCCCATGGTAGGAACCCAACACCCTCCCCACTGCCAGCAGCTGGATGTGAGGGGCCAGGACATCTTCCCCGCACCTCCCTGGTGGGTGCCCCCTTTCCATGTCACACCAGCCCCTGGGTAGCAGGCTGAGGACTCAGCACTGGAAGTCTGGTCAGTTTTCCCAGCTCTGCCCAGGGGGTTGGTTTGTCTGTTTCCTGTTTCACAAATTAGGGAATTTTCTCCCCCAACAGACAAGTGTTTGTTCTGAGGATCTAGGTCCATGTTAACAAGTCCCAGCAGGTTTGTCACACTCTGTCCCCCTCCCTTTCCTCACCCAGGGTATCCCCTGCCCCCTCCAGCCCTAACTCCCCAGAAGTTGCCACCTCTTCAGTATTTCCTGCCCCTCCCCTTCCAGCTGGAACCCACTAGCAACCCCCCAATAATCCCGACCTGAGCTGACGCCACTGCAGCCATAGAGGCCCGCCCCCCGGCCGGGCACGGAGGGGTTAATGCCGTCCTGTGCCCCGCAACCCCACCCGCTCCCAGCTGCTCCAGCCCCTCCCTGTGCCCTGCAAAGCCGCCGGGGTGTCTCCAGGGCCTGGGGGGAGGCTGAGTCCCTGCTTTTCTCCTTTCCCCTCCGGGCTGAGGCGGGTCCCCGCGTGTCCCAACCCCCCACGCTTCCCGGGAACAGGCGGGGGGGGGGGGTTTGAGAGGCCCCGGCTGGGAGAGGGGGTGGGGCCGGGGCACAGCATGAGCGGTGCGGAGAGGGTCAGTTTGGCCCCGGGGACCTCCCTTCCCTGGGATAGAAAAAGCGGAAGCGCCCCCGGGGCAGGCTGGGAGATGTAGTTCCTGACTCTCCCTGGACCGGAAGTGACGCTGGGTGGGCGAGAAGAAACCGAGTTGCAAACGCGCGTTGGCCGCTCCGGCTCTGCCTGGCTCGCGCGGGGCCGTTGGAGCCTCTCCCGGGGCCGGAGAAGGGTTTGTGCCGTGGGGGCTCTGGGCATGCGCAGATCGGGGAGGAGGAGAGTCCCGCATTAACCCCCGGTGGGGCCGGGCGGGGGCTGGGAAAGGGGCGGGGGGGGAATGTCTGTGCAGCCCGGACATGGCCGGGGGGGGGGGGAGCAGGTGACCCCCGCGGAGCGGGGAGAGAACGGGGGGGGCTGAGATCCCCTCGGATTTACCGCTGTCCCCCCCATGGGGACCCCCCTCCTCTCCCGTCCTGCCCCCTTTCTCCCTAGAGAGCAACGAGCAGCACCCAGGGTGACCCCCCCTCCCCCAAACCCTGAGAAGTTCCCTGTTCCCCTCCCCCCATTGTGCCCCATTTTCTCTGCCCTTCGCCAATGGCCAGTTCAGATCTCAGGTTTGGGGTGTTTCCCCCATTTTCACCTGCAGGGATTTGTCCTTGTGTGGGTGGGAAATGGTTCCCCCGAGTGATTTCTGAACTGGGCAGAGGCTGGGGGGGCCCTGAGACAGGGACACCTCTGGGCTGGGCTGGGGGGGCCCCTCTCTGCTGGCAACAGGGCGTGGGAAGGGCCAGGAAGGGGAGGGAGGAGCAAGTGTCCCCCATGGAGATGGCCCAGCCCCAGGTTTCCCAGTCCAGTTACTCCTCCCCCCATCACCTGCTAGTCACATTCCCAGACCCCACAGCCAGTGACCTGACTCCAGCCCCACTCCTTTCCCCTGTGAAAAGACATCACCCAGGGCTCCCTCCTGGGCCTGTGAGTGTGAGGCAAGAAGAATCCGTCCCATCCTGTTGTTGATTCAATATCCCTGTATAATCCTCTCCAATTTCCCCTCTTTTCTCTTGAACTGTTGAATGGTGACATAAAATCTCCCCACATGTTGATGTTTGTCCCTTATATTGCCAAATATTTAGTTTGTGCCTCATTTTCTCCTCAGTTCTGAAATACGGATATTGAATTCTCAAAAATCTTCCCCCTTTTCTCTCCAGGTGTGTGACTGAGATCAGGGCTCCTATCGTACTGAGCGTGGCCCTGTTCTGCCAGGCGCTGCGGAGACCCCAACTGCGATCTGGGCCTAGTTCTGCCAGGCACTGAAGAGACCCCAGGTGAGATCAGACCACACTGTTGTCCAGGTAAAACTGAGACCTGCACTAAAATCACGGTCCCTCTTGTGCCAGACAGCGCACGACTGTGACCCAAACTGCTGCCTCCATTGTTCTGGGCACTTCAGAGACCTTGACTAAGATCTGTGTCCCCGTTGGGCCTGGCATTGCACTGACCCTAACAAAGATCACCCCCCACCACTGTATTGTGCACTGCACAGACCCTGACAGAGATCCTGCCCCCACATTTTGCTAGTTGCTGCAGGGACCCTAAACAAAATCAGGGATCCTGTAATGCTGGGAGTTGCAGAGTCCCCAACTGAGATCAGGCTTCCTGTTGTGCAGGGCTCTGCACAGACACTGACCAAGATCAGGGGCCCCATTGTGACAGGTGCGGAAAAGACACCAAGGGTATCTCTATCCTCCTGTTAAAAACCCCCCAGCTGGCCCATGCCAGCTGACTCAGGCTCACAGGGCTCAGGCAAAGGGCCTGTTTAATTGCAGTGTAGATGTCTGGGCTCAGGCTGGAGCCAGGCTGTAGGACTCTGCGAGGTGGGAGGGTGCCAGAGCTTGGGCTGCAGCCCCAGCCGGAACATGGACACCACAATTAAACAGCCCTGCAGCCTGAGCCATGTGAGCCCCAGTTAGCTGGCACAGGCCAGCCGCTGGTGTCTAACAAGTTTGCATGGAGAATTCGGGGCAAAACTGGGAACTGAATCCAAATTGTTTCAATTCTTATCACTCCCCTTAACCAAAAGCCCAGCATGTGTGTGTACAGCATTGTTTTAGTGTGTGTTTGCCTTGCGTTGGCTTACAAGGGAGGCTGTGGAATTTCCTTCACTGGAGGTTTTTAAGACCCAGGTTAGAGATACACCAGTCTGGGAATGTCTAGGGATACTTGGTTCTGCCTCAGCACAGGAGGCTGGAGTAGACGCCCTCTCAAGATCCCTTCCAGGCCTGCATTGAAATAATTCTCTTTTGTGCTGTGTCCTGTTCTACGCTGAGCTGTTTTGCATGGTGCCATTTGGAACTGTGATCGCACCATGTTGTGTAGCAGTTTTATGGTGCATTGTTTTGCCCCAGCTTGTTTGGTGCCTGTGCTATGTTGGTTTGAGTTGAGCTATTTTCCATTGTGTGTTTTTGTCCTAAGATGTTGTCGTTTGCATCGTGTTGCTTTCTTTTCCTTTGTATTGTCATTTTATGCTGTGGAGTGTAGGCTGTGTTGTTTTTTTTCCCCTGAATTGCCTGACATTATGTTGTGGTGGGTTTTATTCTGTATGTTGTGTTTTTATATGTATATATTGCATAGCATCCTAGAAATGTAGTGCTGGACAGGACCTCAAAATGTTATCAAGTCCAGCAGTCTCTGCTGAGGCAAACCAAGTATATGTAGATTATATCTGACAGAGGTTTGTCCTACTTGTTCTTAAAAACTTCCAGGGAAAGAGACTCCACAGCCCCCCTTGTAAGACTATTCCAGAGCTGAACTACCTCAGCTCTGGTGACACCCACACAGATTTTAGTGGTGAGCAGCTCTGGAGAGAGAGGAGACCCTAGTGAGTGGGCAACTGGGTAAAAAGAGTAAAGTTGGGAGGAGAAACATTGACATGTCCAAGATCACCCAGGCTGTCTGTGATCGAGCTAGAAATAGGTTGTAGTGCCACCGTACTGCTGTTTCTGAAGGTCTCTGCCACACTGATGTTTTAGGCACTTGTGCAAACCCTTAGTACAGACAGAATTTACACTAGTGCACTGTGATTGGTACTGGTGCACCATGTCCCAGTTCGAAGGTTTGAGGTGGTGGGAGCAGGGGGAAGTGACCTCACAGAGGGCAGGATCTGGCTGACCAGTGCAGCTGGTAAGGGAGGGGCAGCAGTGAGTGCTGGAGGTATGAGCCAGGAGCACAGCCCCACAGTGCTGGACACTGACTTCTCCTGACCCAGGGCACACCCCCCCAGCGAGGTGGTTTGTCCATGGATGCACAGGCTGTCTTGGCAGGGCAGCTCAGCTGCAGTCCCTGCACTCCTCTTCCTGCAGCCTAATACAGTGTGCTCTGGGGACCTTTCCAAGCTGCAGGTGACGGGGCTCTGGAGTTAACAGGGTCTGTTCCTGGCTCTGTCACTGTCTTGTTTAGTGACCATGGGGAAGTCACAGCCCCTTTCTCTGTAACGCTGTCTCCAGTGACTCGAGAGCATGAGCACCAACCTCAGGCAGACTGATAGGAAGCAGGGCACAAACCCCAAATTGGGTGTGAGGTCCGTATGGAGATTTCAGCAACCAAATATTCAATGTAAACGCTTCAGGCTCTGTAACAGCATTAACATGGAATCACAGACAGTCCTCTTGGGTGATCCCATATATCTCGCCACGCAGCTGAGCTCACCTTCATGACAGATGTCCCTTACTCCAGGGGTTCTCAACCTTTTTCTTTCTGAATCCCCAATGATGGAGATTCCACAACCTCCCTAAGCAATTTATTCCAGTGCTCAACTGCCCTGACAGTTAGGGAGTTTTTCCTAATGTCCAACCTAAACCTCCCTTGCTGCAATTTAAGCCCATTGCTTTTTGTCCTGTCTGCAGAGGTTAAGAACAATTTTTCTCCCTCGTCCTTGTAATGACCTTTTATGTACTTGAAAGCTGATCATGTCCCCTCTGTCTTCTCTTCTCCAGACTAAACAAATGCTGTTTTTTCAGTCTTCCCTCATAGGCTGTCTTCTCTAGACCTTTAATCATTTTTGTTGCTCTTCTCTGGACTTTCTCCAATTTTTCCACATCTTTCCTGAAATGTAGCCCCCAGAACTGGACACACTAGTCCAGTTGAGGCCTAACCAGTCTGGAGTAGAGCAGAAGAATTACTTCTCGTGTCTTGCTTACAATACTGCTGCTAATACATCCCAGAATTATGCTTCCTTTCTTTGCAATAGTGTAACGTTGTTGACTCATATTTAGCTTGTGATCCACTGTGACTCCCAGATCCGTCTCCGCAGTGCTCCTTCCTGGGCCGTCATTTCCTGTCTTGTATGTGTGCAACTGATGGTTCCTTCCTAAGGGGAGTACTTTGGATTTGTCTTTATTGAATTTCATCCTATTTACTACAGACCATTTCTCCAGTTTGTCCAGATGATTTTGAATTTCAGTTCTATTCTCCAAAGTCCTTTCAACCCCTCCAAGCTTGGTATCGCCCGCAAACTTGATAAGTGAAACAGAGAGACTCTGCTGCTGGGAAGGTTTCCCCATGTGTCAGAGGGTTACACCCTGGTAGGAGGGGGCTAGATCTGTACTGGGATAAGGTCACTCTGTGCTTCATAGTGTGGCAGAACCTAGCAGGGGAAGATCCTGGGGGGAATCGACATGTGGAAAGGACAGAAACCCTGTGTGAATGCTCTCACATTGCCCTTCTCGCCCTGGCTACAGAATAATGTCCACGTTTTGCTCCATATCATCCCATCCTCCCAGGGGGAAGGCAATGGCTGCAATGGAGCTGGCTCAGGTAAGGGATTCTCAGGGAGCTGGTGGTGGGTTCTGCTTGGAGGGAGAAAAGCAGTAAATGTGTAGTGTAGTATAGTATAGTAAATGTACAATAATCAGTTTGTGACTCATTTTCTTTGCAAATCTCAAAGATTCATATAAAATAACCTAAACATTTGTCCCACTTCTCTCTAGTTGTCTATTTCTAATTGAATATGCCCTGAGATTTTGCCGCCTCTCTAATTATAACATAAAAAGAAAATCTCAGGTTTACACCTTTTCTCCGATTCTTGAACATGCATATAAAATGTTTGCAAATGGTGCTCATTTCCTCTTTATTCATTTATCAAATTTTGATGTGAAACACTTGGATTTTACCTCCTAACAACAACTGATATAAAATCCCTCTGATTTCCAGCCTTTCTCTTTCATTTCTATGTTATTATCAAATGTCAATTAAAAATCCTTTCATGTTTGGGGCTGTTCCCCATGTTTCTCAATCCCAGCAATTTCTCCTTCTTTGGATGGAGCCTGTTTCCCTGAATCCGTCTCCATCCTGGAGGTTGCAGTGGGTTAAATTTCCCAGTGATGGTCTTT
This sequence comes from Gopherus flavomarginatus, assembly GCF_025201925.1. Classification (NCBI taxonomy): domain Eukaryota; kingdom Metazoa; phylum Chordata; order Testudines; family Testudinidae; genus Gopherus; species Gopherus flavomarginatus. The sequence goes on from NC_066639.1 coordinate 10,737,553, forward strand.
GCCCTCTCCTTTGAAAATCATTTCTCCCCCCCTCCCTTATCTCTGTTAAAATGTTTGCTGATGAAAGAGACCAGCCACATATTTAATACCCATCAAAGCCAGAGCCCTCCCCTTTTGGGGATCAGTGGTTCCCACCTGGTAACGGGAGAGTTGGCTGGACCCTTTTCTCCAGTTGGCCTGGGATAAGGAGGTTGCTGTGAGTGCAGCATAGGTCCAGAAGTATCCCAAACCTCATGGCAAATGGTCTCTGGGAGAGGCTGATTCCCACAGTGTAAGATGCAGCCACCTCTGGGGTGGATCCATGGTGGCCATTATTTGCTAGTGACAGGGCATGGACATTTCTTACCCTCCAGGCCTTCCATTCTCCTATTCAAGAGACATCCCCCAGGGCTCCCTCTGCATGTGTGACTGGCCAGCAGGGGGTGGTGATATCTTCCTACCCACTTCTCAGGCACTGTGAGGTAACAGTGTTGCGGGGGCGGGGAGGGTGTCTGTGTGGGGAGATTGCAGCTGAAGGGACATTGTGGTAGGGGGAGGTGTTTGGATGGCTGGACATTGGGTACCCTAGTCAGGTTGGTGGGTTGTGCCCATCCCTGAGGCTATGGGTCCTGGAGGTGGGTATCGCTAGGGGCCTGGTGGCTGCAGAACAGTGGGGGTGGGTGTCTCTTTGGGGGGCAGAACAGGGGGTTAGAGGGAGACTGGTGCTGTGCCAGGGACTCTGACTCGGCTCCCCCGGCTGGTTCCTGGTTTTGTTGCCGTGCACAGAGCTGGGGGAGAGGATCCCTGGCACTAGGTCAGGGGATGCCAGGGAAGCAGAGTGAGGGGTCCCACTGAAAAGCATCAGGGAGTTCTGTAAGATAGAGAAAGGGGTCCCAGACAAATGGCAGGGCAGATCCTGCTTGGGGGAGGAGTCCTAGGCAGGCAGTGAGGGTCTCAGTTCCCAGTGGGGGGTTCCCTTGGGGAGGTTCCTGGCTGATGGGGGCTTTTGGTGGGGGGAACTCTTCGGGATTTCCAACCTGACAGTCATGGTCTGGTGGGGATTCCCTGGCTGGTGGGGCTTTGAGGGGTATCTGGGGTCCCTGGCCAGGGACTCTGGGGGGCTGCGTCCCAGGGAATATCTGTTGGGCCCCTGTCTGTGGGAACTTCTACTAACCATGATCCTTCTCTCTGATCAACTTGTACCAGAGTCCTGGCTCCAAGCACTGCCCGGCATTCCCCAGTCACATGCCCTGTCACTGTGATAACTTTCTATCCACTTATCAAACACTGTGAGTGTGAAATCACAGATTTTGCTTTTCTCCTCTTTTGAAAACTACAGGAACTTTTGGTTCCGGTTTGGAAAATTTGTGCCACCAGTCCTTGTTCTCGATGTGGGCGGTGAGGGAGGTGGGAAGGGGGTCAGCACTGCCACACAATGGTCTCTTCCACAGCATTCTGGACTCATTTGTGAAATCTGGTTTGATTGAGACCAATGCTAATCCAGAGTCACTGTATGGAAAGACAAGGAGTGACTCTAGATGGACAGTGGGGCAAATGAGATCAGCAATTCTCCCTGTGAGGAGGGGCTCTCATTAGCTGCTCTCGCTGCAGAGTTAAAGGAGGGAAGCTGCTCAAACGCTTTGTCCCTCTCTGCTCAGGATATTGAGGTTCAGCTTCCTAGGTCAGATGCTGCAGCCTCCATTGTGATCTGGGAGACTAGGCTTGGCAGCTCCTGCTCCTCCAGGAGGGTTCTGTGCTGGGAAGTGACCTTAATTAAAGCTGCTTCTCTACTCGGCCCAGGGGATGACTTTCTCCAGCTGGTCCTAGCCCCGTAGGGCAGCCCTGGGCCCTATTAATACTAAATTCTGAGACAGACATTCCAAGTAACTGAAAGGAACGAAGGGAAAATGCTGGGGTCTGGCCTTAAAATGACTCTACACAAACAGACCCCCCCTCATTTCTCGTCCCATTAGCAATTTCAGGAGCAAATCCAACCATGGGAGAGCAAACTACCCAGGAATGGGACTTTCCTACCAGATGGGCAGGGAGAGGGGATGGGAAAAGGGGAAAGAGAGATCGAAAGGCGCAGTGGGAGAGAAGAGTTTGGAGCGAGATTTCCAGATCTCTAATCTGCCCAGAAAGATGTATTGCTGCACCCTGGATAGAGTCACTTTCCTGTAGAAAAGATGAGAATCAGACAGAGGAAAATCTAGTTCCTGACCCCATATTCCCCCTGCTGGGGTGTGGCTGCCGTGGGGTCAGTGTCTGAGGGAATTCCCCACAGTGACTCCTTTGGTTCTGCTTTTTTCTAGCCTTGTGTTCAGAGACTTTTTTATGGGATGGGGGGAGGGAGAAGGGAGGCTAAACATGTGTCTGGGGGCTTAGCCTGGCAGGAGGGGCCAGGTCTACACTGTACACAGAGATCAAGCCTTTCTCAGCATGGCAGACTAGGGTGTCTATCTGTGGGGAAAGGGCCGGGGGGAATCATGCTGTGAACTGAGTTAGTGTCTTCTGAAACCTTCACAACTGCCCTTCTCACCCTGCCAGGCTGCGGAATAATGTCCATGTTTCGCTCCAGTTCATCCCATCCTCTCGTTGGACAGGGGAGAGAAATGGCTGCAGAGGAGCTAGTTCAGGTAGGTATTATCAGGGAGTTGCTGGTGGGTTCCTCCAGGAGGCAGAGGGACAGCAAATACACCGGAGATGGGAAGGTTTGCACAGTCTGGTTTGCAGGAAATGCACAAGGTGGAGAATGGGAGGAGGACAGGGGTGTGCTAAACCTGCTGGGAGTTAGTTAATAATTTGCCTAGATTCTTGGAACAGACCCATGAGGTTCGGCAGTGGAAATGCTCTAGTTTGTGGAGCAGAAAATAACCCAGCTCCATGGAGCTGGGAAAACTGACCAGACTCCCAGTGCTGGAGCCCGACCTGAGTAACCAGCGGCTGCTGTGAGATATGAAGGGGGTACCCACTAGTGAGGCTTAGGGGAGATTCCCCTCCCTTCACATCCAGCTCTTCAGAATGGGGAGGGTGTTGGGCTTCCTACCAGGGAGCTGTCCCTGGACCCTGCTAGGGCTCCATCTCCTGAATCAGTCAGTGGCTAGTAGGTGTGTGATGGCTCTGCTGGGAGTGAGGAGGGGCTCTCTCTTCGTCCCCTCCCCCTGGTGTTTCCTGGATGCTCTGAGCAGAGTGGGGGTGGGACTCTGACTGCAATCCACCCAGAGTTTCTGTTTGGCTCCTGTCCCCCATGTATAGGGGGGCTGTGAGTGGGGCAGCAGGTACTGAGTGTTGGACTCTTGCTCTTTCAGGAGCCGGTGACCTTTGAGGAGGTGGCTGTGTATTTCACCAGGGAAGAGGGGGCTCTGCTGGACCCCACTCAGAGAGCCCTCTACAGGGATGTCATGCAGGAGAACTATGAGAATGTGACCTCGCTGGGTAAGGGTTCCTGTCCCGTCTGTTCTTGGAATGGGAAAAGAAGAGAGATGGTTCATGCCAGCCCCCAGTGCCACCTCTACTCTGTCCTGTTTCAGCATCACGCCAATATGCCAGTGACACACACGCTGTCAGAGATCGTCCCCTGCTGCAGGACACTTTGGGAACAGAGCACAGGAACCGTATCGCACAGCGTCAAATATCTCCTGTTTGCTCAAGTAAAACTGAGGGTTAGGTGCAGCATACTCAGCAGAAGCTTCCTACCCCTGACCTCTCAAACCCTGAGCGTTCTCCACCCAGACCTGAATGTGCTTGGGGTGTAATGAGCAGGCTGCTGGAGTCAGAGCTGCTGATCCAGGTTACTTATCACACAGACAGTCCGTGTGTCCTTGAATGCTGGCTGGGGGTATCCAGAGAAGGAAGCTCAGTGGTGGATTTAGCGTTAGTGAGGCCCTGTGCTCAGCTCCATTTTAGGGGTCCCTCCTTGGGACACAGGCAAGAAAACATTCTTATTTCCCTCCAACCTTCATTTTTCATTCTTTTTTTTCCTTCCTCCTCCTCCTATAAGCAATAGGAAGTAAGTGAAAATAAAGTGAGGTGTATGGATTGTTTTTGTCGTCTAACCGATTTTTCCACAGACCACTTGAAAATTGCTGAGAGTCTTGGTGCACCACTTAATGATCTTTCCATATATTGTTTGTACCGTTAGCTAACTATTTTAAAGCACTTTGGATAAGAGCCCTTTATTAAAAACTAAAAACGTTGGAGTGCAGTGTCTGGCCAGGAGTTAGGGTGTGGGAGGGGGCTCAGGGCTGGGGCAGGGGATTGGGTCTGGAGCATTTACCTGGAGCAGCTCCTGTTTCATGCGAGCAATGCAGGTGGGGAAGTGGGGGGCAGGAGTCATGGTGGGCAGGAGGCTTCTGGTTGGGGTACAGAAGTCAGGGCTGGGGATGTGAGAGGGGAATGGGGGTGGGGGAGGGAAGCGGTTTTGGGTGGCTGCAGGAATCAGAGAGGGTAGGGAACTGGGGTGTGTTTGAGAGGGGTGAAGGAGTAAGGGCTGGGGTGTCCAGGTGCAGGAGTCAGTGAGGGCAGGGTGTTCAGGGTGCAGGAGTCAGGGCTGGGGGTGCAGAGTCTGGGAGGGAGTTAGGGTGCAGGAGCAGGCTGGAGATTGAGATGCACGGTCTGGCCAGATTTTAGGATGCAGGAGGGGGCTCAGGTTTTGGGCAGGAGGTTGGGGTGTGGAGTGCTTACCTGGGGCAGCTCCCATTTGGTGTGAGGGGTGCAGGTGGCAATGTGGGGGTGTGTGAGGGGGTGCAAGAGTCAGAGCATAGGATGAGAGGGCTTGGTATGTGGGAGGGGGTGCAGGAGTCAGGGCTGGGGACTGGGAGAGTGGGCTGGGTTACCGGGGGTTGCTCCCAGCCCCCTAACCTGAGTGGCTCAAGCAGGGGTTTGGGGGCAGGGGAGGTATGTGATAGGGGAGTGCTTTGTAAAGCAGTGAGCAAGTGACCAGGGAGCTTTTCAAACAGGGCTGCTAACAGGGAGTTTCGTGAGGGAGTTTGGAAGGGGAGTGGGAAGGGGGCGAGGTTCTCTTGCCAGTCTCTAAAACATTTAAGCTATAATACAAACTTCTTGATTGAAAAAAAAACCCTGTTAACCTAGGTAACTGTAAGAGAGAATGCAGGCAGAAGCCCAGCAGCAGAGTGGGGGCTATCCTGTTTATTACACTCAATGTAGCATGTATGATTACCTGCCCCGTGGGTGGCTGGCTTATGTGTGCATTCAGTGCACGGAGCTCCTGGCCCTCAGAGACCGCGTGATGGCTTTAGAAGCCAGGGTGGTGGAACTGGAGACGCTAAGGGAGCCAGAGAAGTATGTTGATGAGGCTTTCCGGAACACTTGTAGATTTCTCCCACCTCTGGTCTGACAGCCACTGCGCTGTTGAGGAGGATGAAAGGCCCAGAGAAGGAGAGCAGTCAATGGGAGCAGAGGGAAATCTTCCCATAATTGGGACCCTCCTTCCAGATGGTGTTAGGGTCACCTCTTGCACTGAGGTTACCTCTCCAGGGTGGGAACTCCAGTCATTAAGAAAAGGCAGCTGTTAGTAATGGGAGATTTGATCATTAGAAACAGGGATAGCTGGGTTTCTGATGACCGGGAGAACCATATGGTGACTTGTCTGCCTGGTGCGAAGGTTGCAGATTTCTCACGGCATCTATATAGATTTATGTGTAGTGCTGGGGAGGAGCCAGTGGTCATGGTACATGTAGATATCAGTGACATAAGGAAGGGTAAGTGAGACGTCCTGGAGGCCAAATTTAGTCTGCTAGGAAAGAGACTGAAATCCGGGACCTCTATGGTGGCATTCTCAGAAATGCTTCCAGTTCCACACACAGGGCCAGGTAGGCAGGCAGAGCTTTAGAGTCTCCATGTGTGGATGAGATGATGGTGTAGAGAGGAGGGGTTTAGATTTATTAGGAACTGGGGAAACTTTAGGGATGGGGGAGCCTATACAGGAAGGATGGGCTCCTCCTAAACCAAAGTGGAACCAGACTGCTGGCACTTAACATTAAAAAGGTTGCAGAGCAGTTTTTACACCAAGAGATGGGGGAAAGTCAGTGGCTGCAGAGGAGTTCATGGATGGGACAGAGACTTGTCTTAGAGAAGAATCTAGTGATAGGGATTTTTCTAGTTTTAGTCAGGAAGAGAGGCTGGAAGAGGATAAAGTAGGGGCCAGATCAGACGAGAAGCATTCACGCACACAAGCATCAGATACATCAGAAAAGGGCAGACAAATAAAGAGTGACAAGTTTAAGTGCTTGTACAGAAATGCTAGAAATCTAAATAATAAGATGGGTGAATTAGAGAGCCTCATGTTAAAGGAGGATTTTGACATAATAGGCGTCACAGAAACCTAGTGGACTGAGGACAGTCAATGGGACACAATCGTTCCAGGGTACAAAATATATTGGAAGGACAGAGCAGGTCATCCTCGGGGGGTGGAGAGGGGAGTGGCACTGTATGTTAAAGAAAATGTAAACTCAAATGAAGTAAATGAAACCGCATGTTCCATAAAATCTCTATGGAAAGTAATTCCATGCTCTGATAAGAATATAACAATAGGGATCTGTTATCGACCACCTGTCAAAGACAGTGATAGTGAGGATGAAATGCCAAGGGAGATTAGAGAGACTATCAAAATAAAGAACTCCATAATAGTGTGGGATTTCAATTATCCCCATATTGACTGTGTACATGTAACGTCAGGAGAAAATGCAGAGACAGAATATCTCGATACTTTAAATGACTGCTTCATGGAGCAGCTGGTTCAAGAACCTGCAAGGGGAGAAGCAACTCTCGATTTAGTGCAGAGTGGAGCGCAGGATCAAGTCCAAGAGGTAACTGTAACATCACTGCTTGGAAATAGTGACCATAATATAACAACATTTAAACATTCCTGTGGTGGGAAGAACAGCTCAACACTGTAGCATTTAATTTCAGAAAGAGGAACAATGAAAAAACGAGGAGGTTAGTTAAACAGAAGTTAAAAGGTACAATGACTAGAGTGAAATCCCTGCAAGCTGCATGGACACTTTTCAAAGACACAATATTAGAGGCTCAACTTAAATGTATACCCTAAATTGAGAAACACAGCAAAAGAACTAAAAAAAAGAGTCACTGTGGCTTAACAACCATGTAAAAGAAGCAGTGAGAGATAAAAAGGCATCTTTTTAAAAGTGGAAGTCAAATCCTAGTGAGGTATATAGGAGAGAGCATAAGCACTGCCAAATTAAGTGTAAAAATGTAATAAGAAAAGCCAAAGAGGAGTTTGAAGAAGGGGCTAGCCGAAAACTCAGAAGGTAATAAAATGTTTTTAAGTACATCAAAGCAGGAAGCCTGCTAAACCACCAGTGGGGCCCCTGGACGATTGAAATACAAAAGGAGCCCTTAAAGACGATAAAGTCATTGCGGAAAAACTAAATGCATTCTTTGCTTCAGTCTTCATGGCTGAGGATGTTGGTGAGATTCCCAAACCTTTTGTGGGTGACTAATCTGTGGCAATTCCTCAGATTTAAGTGTCAGTAGAGGAGGTTTTGGAACTAATTGATAAACTTAACTGAAACAAGTCACCAGAACCAGATGGTATTTACCCAAGAGTTCTGAAGGAACTCAAATGTGAAATTGGGGAATTATTAGCTATGATTTGTAACCTGTCCTTTAAACTGGCTTCTGTACCCAATGACTGGAAGATTGCTAATGTAACACCAATATTTAAAAAGGGCTCTAGAGGCGATCCTGGCAGTTACAGACCAGTAAGTCTAATATCCGTACCAGGCAAATTAGTTGAAACAATAGTATAGAATAAAATTGTCAGGAACATAGAACAAAAATTGTTGAGCAAAAGTCAACATGGTTTCTGTAAAGGGAAATCATGTCATACTAATCTATTAGAGTTCTTTGAAAGTGTCAACAAACATGTGGACAAGGGGATTCAGTGGACATAGTGTACTTAGATTTCCAGAAAGCCTTTGACAAGGTACCTCACCAAAGGCTCTTACATAAATTATGTTATCATGGGATAAGAGGGAAGATCTTTTCATGGATTGAGAACTGGATAAAAGACAGGGAACAAAGGGTAGGAATAAATGGTAAACTTTCGGAATGGAGAGGAGTAACTAGTGGTGTTCCCCAAGGGTCACTCCTTGGACCAATCCTATTCAACTTATTCATAAATGATCTGGAGAAAGGAGTAAACAGTGAGGTGAGGTGGCAAAGTTTGCAGATGATAGTTGTGACGATGCTGTTCTGGTGGGACCCAACTAAGAGTGCCAATTCAGGACAAATTGCTTAAAACAAGGCAGTTGCAGCCCAAGGCTGGTATTTTTCCACCTCTAAGGCAAACCAAACCAGCCAGACAAAGAGGATGTTGGTTTCACCCCACTGGTTAATCGCAAGTCGCACAAGCAATTCCCTTAGACACTCCAGTCTTCCAGTATCACCATCAGTGCACTCGTCCTGGGGATGAATGGATATGAAAACCAATACCCAATAAAAGAAAAAGGTTCTCTCGATCCCAAAGAATCAAGCCCCAGACCCAGATCAATATACACATCAGATCTTACCCACAAATCACGCTGTTGCCAGTCCTTTAGAATCTAAAATCTAAAGGTTTATTCATAAAAGGAAAAAGACAGAGAGGAGAGCTAGAATTCATAGACTCTATGACTGGAAGGGACCTCGAGAGGTCATCGAGTCCAGTCCCCTGCCCTCATGGCAGGACCAAATATTGTCTAGACCATCCCTAATAGACATTTATCTAACCTTGTCATAAACAGATAGCTAAGGGTTAATGTCTCTTTCACCTGAAGCACCTGACCAGAGGACCAATCAGGAAACCGGATTTTTTCAACTCTGGGTGGAGGGAAGGTTGTGTCTAAGTCTTTTGTCTGCCTGCCTGCTTTCTCTGAGCTTTGGAGAAGCAGTTTCTACCTTCTAGTCTTCTGTTTCTAAGTGTAAGGACAAAGAAATCAGATAGTAAGTTCTATGGTTTCTTTTCTTTGGTATTTGCATGAATATAAGTGCTGGAGTGCTTTGATTTGTATTCTTTTTGAATAAGGCTGTTTATTCAATATTCTTTTAAGCAATTTACCCTGTATTGTATCATCTTAATACAGAGAGCACATTTGTATGTATTTTTCTTTCTTTTTATATAAAGCTTTCTTTTAAGACCTGTTGAAGTTTTCTTTACTTCAGGGAAATTGAGTCTGTACTCACCAGGGAATTGGTGGGAGGAAGAAATCGGGGAGATCTGTGTGTTGGATTGCTAGCCTGATTTTGCATTCCCTCTGGGGGAATAGGAAAGTACTTTTTGTTTCCAGGATTGGGAACAGAGAGGGGGGAGTCTCTGTGTAGTTTCACAGAGCTTGTGTCTGTGTATCTCTCCAGGAGCACCTGGAGGGGGGAAGGGAAAAAGGATTATTTCCCTTTGTTGTGAGACTCAAGGGATTTGGGTCTTGGGGTCCCAGGGAAGGTTTTTCAGGGGGACCAGAGTGCCCCAAAACACTCTAATTTTTTGGGTGGTGGCAGTAGGTACCAGGTCCAAGCTGGTAACTAAGCTTGGAGGTTTTTATGCTAACCCCCATATTTTGGACGCTAAGGTCCAAATCTGGGACTAAGGTTATGATAAACCTACTCTTAAATATCTCCAGAGAGGGAGATTCCACAACTTCTGTAGGCAATCTATTCCAGTGTTTAACTACCCTGACAGTTAGAAACTTTTTCCTAATGTCCAACCTGAATCTCCCTTGCTGCAGTTTAAGCCCATTTCTTCTTGTTCTATCATTGGAGGCTAAGGTGAACAAGTTTTCTCCCTCCTCCTGATGACACCCTTTTAGATACCTGAAAACTGCTATCAATTGGTTAAATGGAATCAATTACATGTAGTAATGGCAAAGTTCTTAGTTCAGGCTTGTAGCAGTGATGGAGTAAACTGCAGATTCAAATCAAGTCTCTGGAGTACTTCCCCCTCTGGGATGGGTCAGTCAGTCCTTTGTTCAGAGCTTCAGTTTGTAGCAAAGTTCCTCCAGAGGTAAGAAGCAGGATTGAAAAGAAGATGGAGATGAGGCATCAGACTTCTATGGGCTTTTCCAGGTGTAAGAACACTTCTTTGTTCTTACCGTGGAAAATTACAGCAAAATGGAGTCTGGAGTCACATGGGCAAGTCCCTGCATACTTTTCTGAGTTACAAGGCATATCTGCCTTCTCTCAATGGGTCAGTTGAATAGCTGATGGCCCTTAATGGACCATCAAGCATGCTAGGCAGAGCTAACACCAACTTGTCTGGGATGTCTCCCAGAAGCACAGCAGAAGTTCGAAATACAGACAGTGTAGAGCCAATACTCATAACTTCAACTACAAAATGATACATACATATAGACACCACAGTTATAACCAGCAACCCATAACCTGGTCTTGGACACCTTATATGACCCCCTTTACATAAGATTTGGTGCCACTACAGGACCTTGGTTGCAACCATGTTCTATATGGTCCCAGAGTATATCAATAACGTCACAATACTAAACTACTCAAGATAGTTAAGACCAAAACAAACTGTGAAGAACTTCAAAAAGAGCTCTCAAAACTAAGTGACTGGGCAACAAAATGGCAAATGTGTATAAATGTAAAGTAATGCACATTGGAAAAAATAACCCCAACTATACATACAATATGATGGGGGCAAAATTAGGCTAATCAGGAAAAAGATCTTTTTGTCGTGGATAGTTCTCTGAAGACATCCAGCAGTGTGCAGCGGAAGTCAAAAAAGCAAACAGGATGTTAGGAATTATTTAAAAAGGGATAGACAGTAATACAGAGAATATCTTATTGCCCTTATAGAAATCAGTGGAAATAACGAATTTAGACCCCATCATTCTGTATGTATAGTTGGGATTGTGTTTCCCAATGGGCTGCACTATGTGTTATCCTGACGTCTAGTACTGCTGAGATCCTGCATTCAGTAATATCCCTGCCCTTCCTGTTCCCTTTTTCCACTGAACCCCACGCTTATGTTTCCAGCTTCCCCAGGACTCTCTCTTTGTCTCTGGACCTCTCTGTCAGCAAGAAGCAGTGCCAGGGAGACTAATTTCTGGGACGTGGATTTACTTTGTGTGTTTTAGGAGACTTTTTGAAATTGAGTGTCTGTGACATAAAGCACAGTACGATCTGGACTGTTGAACAGCTCTGTTCCCTCAGTTCCCCAAGCTGGGGTGCCTTTTCCACTGCTCTACTGTGAGAGCAGCCACTCCTGGGCAGTTCACAGGCAGTCTCCAGCATGTAACTCACTCCCAGCTACACAGTTTTGAGTGCTGCTAGTCAGTGACTCACAAATTACAGTACCTCACAGGAGAACCCCAGAAAATTCTCTGCTCCCAGACTTCCCCCAGAAGTGTGCATCTTGCACTGTCCAGCACACTCCTGAAGAATGGGAGCTCATATGAAATCTGTTGTTTCATCAGTGGAAAGTGACATGCACCAGCCTTGTTATTCCGAATGGAGTTTCCAACACACTTTAATCTAAACACACTGGTTTGATTAAAAAAAGGAAACAAAATTATTAACTACTGACAGAAAGATTTTAAGTGACTATAAGTAATGAGGCATAAAAGTCAGAATTGTTTATGGAAGAAAAGCAAGATAAAACACAAACTAATGTTTAACTTAACAAACCAAAAGGGATTTATAACAAATGTTTCTCTCAACATCTGCTGAGACAGGCTGGTTTTCCTTTCAGCCAGGGCTCCCCCTAACCTGCCCCTGCCGCCCACATTCAGTTCTTCAGGAGTTGTCATGAGCAGAGGAAAAGGGGAGAGAGAGAGTCCCATGCATTTTCCTCACCTCTTTTTATAATCCAGTCCTTTATACTAGAAACCACTTCAGTTCCCAGCTGAGTCATGGTGCCAGGCTGTCATAGATACGAGCTTGAAGTGTCGCTGTGATGGAATGTAAATGTCATCTTCACACCTTCCCCCTCCTGGAGAATGGCTGTTTGACCAGCTGTTTGCCTTGCTGTCTCTGAGGAACTTAGGGTTAGGGATGCAGCTTTTTCAGTAACATCATACTGTAAAATCTCATAACTTTACATACAATGTTGCTACACATTTTAACAGGAGGATATTGAGTAGATTATGTCTTTTCAAATGGTACTTCACAAGCCATACAGTGATAAATGAACGGGAGGGGAGGGATCTCCCTTTTATAAACACCCAGCCAGCCAGTTGGCTGTAAAATCCCTGTTGTTGCGAGTTCTCTGCTTGCTTTACCTTTAAAGGATTAACAAGCCAACAGAGTTTTGTTTTTTTTAAAAAAAGTATTGAGCACCTGACCAAAAGAGCCAATAGAAAGGCTAGAACTTTGTTAAATGGGAAAGTAACTTTCCCTTTGTCTGTTCTCCGGAGGAGACATGGAGTAGCAATGCTGTGTAAGGCTTGAAGCAGGTATGAAAATTCATTTTTCATACCTAGAAGAAATGATTTGGATAGGGAATGTTTGGACAGACACATTCAGGTTTTCTTTTTTAATTTTGGCTTTCGGATCTCCTCTGTGCTGTCTCAGATGCTTTTGTTTGCTTGTAAGCTTTAAGGTGAACCCCCAAGAAAGCCAGAAGCAAAAAGCCTACATTCCCGATGTATTGTTTTCCTTTTCAATTTTAATAAAAAATTTACCTCTTTTAAGAACAGGATTGGATTTTTGGTGTCCTAAGAAGTTTGTGTGTGTTGTTTGATTAGCTGGTAGCCACAGCTAATTTCCTTTGTTTTCTTTCTCAGCTCTTTCCTGGAGGGGAGGTGAAAGGGCTTGAGGGTGCCCCCAGAGGGAAGAATTCTCAAGTGCTCCTTCCTGGATCCAAGGGTTTGGGGTTTTTTTGCATTTGGGTGGTGGCAGCATTTACCAAGCCAATGTCAGAGAAAAGCTGTAATTTTGGGGATTTAATTCAAGCCTAGAGTGGCACAAATTAATTTGTAGAATCCTGTCGGGCCCCCACTTTCTGTACTCGGAGTGATAGAGTGGGGATTCAGCCCTGACACATACTATGAACAAAATTGATCATAATTTTCTAAAAGGGTGAACATAAGGGAACAGACTTTCACAGTGTGTGTCTGTGCGTTCCCAACATATAGGTGAGTATTACAGTCCCTCATAAGCAGAGTGTTCGGCATCTTCAAACACCTGGGGAACCGGTCCTGGGAATTCACTGGTTTATTAAGTGACACTATATGGAATTGAGAGACACTTTATATTATTGTTATTATTTTATTATAAATACTGTGGCAAATTGCCGGTACTGTTATGCTGGGTCTCACGCTTTCTCTTCTTTGGGGAAGGTTCAGGGTGTCATTGCTTGCCTCTGAATCGGTATTTTAATTATCCCCCTAGTGTCCTTGAGGAGGGGAGTGGAGTGGGAGGGACCTGGGCCCACCCTCTTCTCCAGGTCCCAGCCCAGGGGCCCTGAGGTTAGTGGTGAACCACTTGAACTGGCGGTTCCTTCTCCCTGCTCCTGCCCTTCAGCTTGTGGGGGCTTCCTGCCCTCCCTCTTTACAAGCCAAGTGCCCCTTATCTAGGGTCTTGGACTTCTTAGCCCACTGCAGCACTTCTCCAAACTTTCCACTGCTTCCCTTCAAACTGTTCTCTGCTCCAGTACCAATCCTTTCTGCTCCAACTCCTTCCCTGTCTGATTGGAGCAGGGGTCTTTATCAGGTGGCTGACTGCAGGTGCTCCAATTGGCTTCAGGAGCTCTAGTTAATCTATAGCAAACTTTCTTCCCTCTGCAGGGAATAAGGCTCCCTTCTAACCCTGTCCTGCTGCCCTCTGGCCATGCTGTATTACACTGTGTACTGAGAACTGCAAGGCTTGTCCATGCCATGTGCTGTGAAGCTTGTGTTCGGGACACCCGAAGTAGAAGCCACTTGGCAAAGGGAATATAAAGGGCATCTGCATCATCTCCATTTTGTCTTCAATCCCCCTTCCTACCTCTAGAGCAACTTCTCTACAAACTGAAGGCTTGAACAAAGGACTGAATAATGTGGATGTGTACCAGGGAGCCGTTCAAGCCAGAAACTCACCAATACTGCTAAGAACCAGATGTATAGATTTCTGAATGTGTCTGACTGCTTTCCCATTTAACAACTCCCCTTTTCTTTCTTTCTTTTATAATAAACCTTTAGTTTAGATGCTTTCTTGCTTATAAACCTTTACTTTAGGTGCTAAGGATTGGCTGGCATCATAGTATTTTGGGTAAGATCCAAACCCATACTGACCTGGTAATGTGGCTGACTCTGGGGTCAGAAGAACACTTTGTTTATGTGAGCAGAGTTTTTAAATAATCTCTCACTGTGCTGGACCTAGGTGCTGATTGGGAAATCAGAGAACTAGAATGCAATAAAGGGGGCCGTGTGATTTCTTTTTTCAATTTCTCGATAACCAGTGTGGGGGATCAGAAGCACAGTTCGTGACTGGTTGGTGAGTTTAACTTCCGTGTTAACCACCAGTTTGGGGAGCCTCTGCTCTCCCTTTTTCAGCTTTCCCTGGTCTTGGCATTTTCAGTGAGGACTAGCCCAGGCACACCAGGTCTCACTAAGTATTAAAGTTAAATTAATAGAATGTTTTTTATGACAAAGTTTGATGAAATCAACAGAACTCCTTTGTCTTCTTTCATCTGAGCAGGTTTTCCAGTTTCCAAACCTGATGTGATCTCCCAGCTGGAACAAGGGGAAGAGCCATGGGTCTCAGACCTGCAGGGTTCAGAGGGAAAACAGACCCTGAGATCTCCCTGCGGAGGTGAGGAAACATTAAGCCAACTGTGAGTGTGAAAGTGCCTGAAGAAAACATCTGGGATGCCCTACAAAGCCCTTGAGAGGCCTCTCAGTTCATTATTGTTGCCAGCAGGGGTCATATCCTCAGGATAACTATAGCTCATGGCTTCCTGTAGATTCTAGCAGACACAAGGCAGTAGCTTCCTCTCTTTCCCTTGAGAATTTGGATGGGATTTAAAAGCCAAATTGATCCCCTCCTCTCTCCTGTTTTGGGGAAGAGTATGGGGGAGTTCAGTTTGTGATTTTTATTTGACCTCCCTCCAGCACTTAGTTTGTTTTGGATTTTCACTTTTCATCCCTGTTTGAGGTTTCTGTCTTTTTCACAGCAGGTGATGCAATGACATGTGAGAAAGAGGAGCAGAATTCTCAGCAGAAAAATGTTCAGCAGCTGGATAAACACAGAGCATTATTGCAAAGATCAAAAAGCAATGTGTCCAGGAGTCATGAGGAGGAAAAATCCTGTGAGATTCAGCACAGACCAGAAAGAGAGCAAGGAAACCAGCCAAGGGAGAAATTGGGTAAACGTTTTTCCTCTCAGGGAACTCAGAAGGACCTCAGGGAAACCACAACAAAGCAGGAAATCATCATTAGAAAGAGAAAAAATACATGCACAGAGTGTGGAAAAAACATATGTGACTACTCAGCCCTTCTTAATCATCAGAGAATCCACACAGGCGACTGGCCCTATGAACGCAGTGAGCATGGGAAAACTTCACTCACAGATCATCCCTTTCTGTTCATCGGAGAATCCACACAGGGGACAGGCCCTATGAATGCCGTGAGTGTGGGAAAAGGTTCATTGAAAGATCAGCCCTTTCTCTATATCAGAGAATCCACACAGGGGAGAGGCCCTTTAAATGCCGTGAGTGTGGGAAAACCTTCATTAGCAGCTCAAACCTTTCTAAACATCAGAGAATCCACACGGGGGAAAGGCCCTATGAATGCCGTGAGTGTGGGAAAATTTTCACTTACAGATCAGGCCTTTGTAGACATCAGAGAATCCACACAGGGTAGCTGTCCTACAAATGCAGTGAGTGTGGGAAAACCTTCACTAGCAGCTCAGCCCTTTCTCAGCATCAGAGAATCCACACAGGGGACAGGCCCTATGAAAGCAGAGAATGTGGGAAAACCTTCTCTTGGCACTCAGCCCATATTAGCCATCAGAGAATCTGCAAGGGCGATGAACACAGAGATAACAATGCAATCTCCTGAGAATCGGAAAAGAGCCCCAGCATGGAACACACAGGAGTTAATGGATCTGATAGCTGTATGGGGAGAAGACTCAGTGCTTTCAGAACTGCAGTCCAGCAGACGAAATGAGAAAACCTTTGAAAAGATTTCTAATGCCATGCGGGAGAGAGGACATAGCAGAGACTCACTGCAGTGCAGAGTTAAAGTAAAGGAGCTCAGACAGGCGTATCGGAAGACCAAAGCAGCAAAGGGCAGGTCAGGATCTGGCCCCAAAACATGCCGCTTCTATGATGAGCTTAACGCAATATTGGGGAACTGCGCAACGACAAACCCCCCCTTGTCTGTGGATTCAGAGGTGGGGGTAGTGATCTCTGCCACTGCCGAAGATTTAGAGGACGGTGAAGATCACGATGAGGCCCAAGAGGAGGACGATCCAGTAGAGAGCACAGAGCATTCAATTCCACCTAACAGCCAGGATCTTTTCCTAACCCTTACAGAAGTACCCTGCCAGCCCTCTCAAGCCAGTAGCACAGAAAATGATGCTGTGGAATCGTCCTTTGGTGAGTGCACTTTTTATTATTAAAAGCGTAGGTTTATTGAGTGATTTGGCATGAGTGCTTGCATGCAGTAGCTGGAATTAGAGTTACTGGTACAGTCTGTTAACATGTCTGGGGATGGAGCGAAAATCCTCCAGGGACATCTCTATGAAGCACTCCTGGAGGTACCCCAAAAGCCTCTGCAGAAGGTTTCTGGGCAGGGTGGCCTTATTCCGTCCGCCATGAAACGAAACTTTACCACGCCATGCCTGCAGCACGTAATCAGGAATCATTGCATGACATATCCTAGCAGCTAATGGACCTGGGGACTGCTGGCATTCAAGAAGCATAATTTCTTTTTCTCTGTCTGTTATCCTCAGGAGAGTGATATCGTTCATGGTCACCTGTTAGAAAGTAATGTACTTTTAGTAAGGGAACAGAGATGACCATTCATTCCTTTCTTCTGTGCTGACCCAGTAAATGAAAAACCTTTCCTAAAACAATGACCCATGTGGTGGTTGTTAGAAAGCTATTCATTCCTACGGGGCGGTGTCCCCTAGCACTTGGCCAGCATGAATCATCGCTATTAATTGCCATGGCAGAGGGGGGATGGGGTGAGGTAGATGGCATTAAAGCTAACTCCAAAGTGCAGCACAGATGATTGTGGGAGGGAACTTGTATTTCCCTGTGCTGCACCTTTTCCATGGCTTAAGAAAAGAAACCAGTGTTGTTCCTTAAA